>NC_057736.1:44172859-44212214 GCF_004010195.1 Chiloscyllium plagiosum | reverse complement strand
CACCCTAACCTGCACATCCCTGGGCACTAGGGGACAATTTAACACGGCCAATCCACCCTAACCTGCACATCCCTGGGCACTACGGGACAATTTAGCACGGTCAATCCACCCTAACCTGCACATCCCTGGGCACTACGGGACAATTTAGCACGGTCAATCCACCCTAACCTGTACATCCCTGGGCACTACGGGACAATTTAGCATGGCCAATCCACCCTAACGTGCACATCCCTGGGCACTATGGGACAATTTAGCACGGTCAATCCACCCTAAACCTGCACATCCCTGAACACTATGGGACAATTTAGCACCCTAACCTGCACATCTTTGGACTGAGGGAGAAAACTGGAGCACTTCGAGGAAACCCACGTGGACACAGGGAGAACATGCAAACTCCACACCGACAGTTACCCGATGGTGAAAGTGAACCCGGGTCCCTGGCTCTGTGAGGCAGCAGTATTAAGCACTGAGCCAACTGCCACGCAGATATAGCAAGCTGGCTGCAGATATTCAGAGCATTTGGCAGCTGACATGACATACATACAAATTGAGACCCATGTGACAGTTACACAGTTCTTCTGCAGGTGTTCAATCTGATCAGCAGCTCTTTCAGAAGCCAATGGTGTTGTGCAAGCTAACAGTGTTGAACAGGTTAATATTCACGTTATATTGGTTCCACCCTTTCTACTGATGTCACACAGAGTTCCACCCTTGGTTTTGAAGTGAGGACCATCAATAGCAGCTTCCTAATCGCAGAGTAATTTTACTAGACCAAATGTAGTTGAATTCATTGCAATCATGCAATAAGTTTTCTTGTCTCTTGAACAGTGCCTCTTCTGTGGATACTCTACTGCATTCTACTATCTACCACTAATCAGTGGATAGGTCCGAGAGAAATAAAAGGCAAGGGAGGATTGTTCGTAGCAAACTATCTCAAATAATCCTTATCCAGTGCTAGAAGTGGCAAGTATCACAAGGAATGGTTGGTCATCTGTGAAAATCTGACATGGTGACAGTGGTGTAGATTTGACTCCCAGCACAAGGGAAAGAAAGCCAGGGGAGCTAGTAGAGAAGCACAATTCAAGCATTTAAGAAGATACAGGCCATCAGGCAGCAACAGAAGATAGAGATAGCAACAGTAATGGAAGCAGCGAAGAAGGAAGCTGAGCACTCCATAGACACAAACCTCATTCAGAAGCTGGAAGAAGATGCACTGGAGCAAGACAGTGTTCAGAATTGAGAGAAAAGCTCGCTGAACTTAGGAACTACAAAGGCCTAGTGAAGGTGGCTCTGTATGGAGCAACCAAATGCTCAAGGAGCTGAACTTAGAGATCCCTGATAGTAAAGGGAAAGCACAAAAGACCAGTATTGAAGACAAAGGAATATGAAAGAGAGTCCTCACTTCTAACAGTGAGTATCACCATCAGCAACATTCAGCTCAATGAGGCACAGTAGCAAAAAAAACCAATGAAAGACATTTAAAACACACCTTCAGAGTCAGAAGGCAAATGCTACAGACTATCAGAACTGGCTGCCTGAATGAGTCACAATGAGATCATTCTGCCACCATTGCCCTCATGTACTTCAACCTTGTAAAGCAGACTTTCTCAACCAGGAATTCAAGGCTGGAATATGTGGTGAGGGGGCAGATTTTATCTGCAATTCTTTCTAAAAACCAAGGTAAAGTATTATGGAAGAAGGGTTTTAAGTACCTTCAATTGACATCTTTGGTTATTGTTTGATAAATATCAGATTTAAAACACTCACCTTTATTTTCTTCTTACATTGGTTGAGGCCTTTGCTAGTAAGGCCAATATTCATTACCAATCTCTAATTTTCCTTGAAATTGTTAAGTTTGCTGTGGGTCTGGTGTCATATGTAAGCCACGCCAGGTAAGGATGGCTGATTTAATTCCTCTATAGGGTTTTATTGGCCAAATGGGCTTCGAGGGCAATTGAAGATAGTTTCACATTTACCAACAGTGAGGCTAGCTTTCAATTCCATTTGAATCCCATTTGAGTTCCACCAGCTATCATGATGATATCATCGGGACATCACCATCTCCCTGGTGTTCAAATCTCTCGATATCCTTATCACTCATCACCTCCTCCAACTCTAGAAAATTCTAAGAGCACTGCATCCCTCTAATTCTGTCTCATTTCTTTTCACTTCATTATTAAAGTAACCCCTCTCTCTCTCTCTGTCTTGGTCTAAGACATTCCTTAAAACCAATATTGATGAACTGTCCTAATGTTTCCTTCTTTGGTTTGGTGTCCATTTTTTTGTCTGACTGCTCTTCTGTGACATGTTAAAGGCTCTATATAAATGCCATTTGCTGTTGTTGATGGAATCAAATGCCCAACACTAGTGGAAGTCTGCTATCTTGAAGGTCAATCATGCAGCAGTCTACTTGTCATTACTAACAAACTACACTGCTGCACCAGCTGATTTATAATTGCAAAACACGTACTGCATTGTGATGCATTAGCCTTGCAATATTGTACACTATCCCCTTAGAAGCCTATTATGCTGCCAATAACAAGCTAGATCAGTCCAACACAGTTGCTCCAGGAAGCAACTTCTTCTCAATGGCAATTGGCCTCAAGTGATAAATGGTTTAAGAATGTTTGCTAATGCATATTCACAATATTAGCGTGGTAACAGACAATGCATCTCTAGTCCTTATAAGGCTGAACATTTGTTATTGTATTCAATTTGCATTGACATGCTAAACAATCACACTGGCACTGTGGTGAAAAGCATCCTGAATATAAATGCACTGTGTACAGAACCAGTCTCTGATTAGAGAGATTTTAATTGCCCTGTCAGAGTCTCACACAGGCTTCAGTCAACAGTAATCGTCTGAATGCTCAGCATTGACTCTACAGAAAGAAACAAGCCTGACCTGTGTAAGTAAAAGCTCTGGGAGACTTGGGAAGTAACAATTTTGATTCATTACCAAGTATGAGGAATTACATTAATTCAGGCTGCAGATTCAGAGCACTGCCGAGTCTAAACAGGTACTGAATTTCTGAACCAAATGCTGACTTGCAGCACACTCCGCAGTCCCACTGATTTAAAAGGAACTGAATTGAAAGTCAGCTCCTTTCTGTGATGCTTTTTTGTTCATTTCAAAAGGGAGAATAAGGAGAGAGCTGTGAGAGCCAGGGCATGTCCTTGTAGCGCAGAATGCTAATTACTAAACGGAATTCTTCTTTCTTTACGAAAGTTTGGGTGATCTGATTAGCATAGATTTTTTGTTAATTCAAAAACATAATATTATAGATGCTGGATATCCGAAATAAAAGCAGAAAATGATGGAGCTATGCAGCAGTTTGGAAAAATATCTAATAAAAGAGAGAGAATTAACTCTGCAGACCAATAACTTTCTCTCAGAACTGTCTAGTGAATGGTCAGACAACTGAAGCATTAATTCTATTTCTCTCTCCCCACAGATGCTGTCAGACTGGCTGATTATTCTCAGTACATGTTTTTTTGTTTTTACCTTTCATTGTCCTTGTTCTCCTAAAGATGGTAACACTTACTGTGCAAATACAGCACAGGTTGTATCATCCCCTCCTTGTTCAAGAAAATATTGGATGTTATTACTCAAAGAGGAATAAGGCAATCTGTCCAGTTTCTTGGCCAATATTTATTTCCTCAACCAGCACCCGAGAAAGATAATTTAAGCATTTACCTCATTGCAGATTCTGGGAGCCTACTGTGTACAGATTGGCTGCTGCATCAATTCCTACATTTCAACAGTGACCACTCTTTAAGCCAAATAAAAGCTGAAAGAATTATGGATGCTGTAAATCAGAAACAAAATCAGAAGTTGCTGGAAAAGCTCAGTAGATCTGGCAGCAACTGTGCGGAGAAATCAGAGTTGAATTCTGAGAAAGGGTCGCTTGATCCGAAACGTGAACTCTGATTTCTCTGCACAGATGCTGCCAGACCTGCTGAGCTTATCCAGTAATTTCTGTTTTTGTACTCCTTGAACCACTTCACTTCTTTGGCATGCACCTCGGCCAAAAATAGGTGCTATAGTAATATAAACCTCTAGGTCTGGAAAGTAACTATACGTTGTTTGTGACCCCAGACACTAAACAGCTTGAGAAGAAGGTGTTGAATGCTCAGTCCTGTTCTCACCTCTGAGAAGGGTATCAGGTAAGATGTTCATTCATTCAGCACCCAACCCAGAGTTAAAACAGGTGAATTATTTTCTCTGAGTGCTGTGTTTAAGCATTTATACATGGACTGATATTTTTTTCTTTTTGACATTACTAAAAGCATTCCTAACTGCAGCGATTATTGAATAGTGATGAGGAACATGAGTAATCTTGGCTCATTTGCTTGTCTTGACCCAGACCACACCCAACAGCTATAGTGGTTTATTCTGAAATGCTGAAAATGTGTTGCTGGAAAAGCGCAGCAGGTCAGGCAGCATCCTAAGGAGCAGGAGAATCGACGTTTCGGGCAGGAGCCCTTCTTCAGGAATGAGGAGAGAGTCAGGGAGGAAGAGTGCTTCTTCAAGGAAGGCATCCTTGCAAGAGGATTCGCAGTAGGTTAAAATCTTCTAGGAGAAAGTGAGGACTGCAGATGCTGGAGATCAGAGCTGAAAATCTGCAGTCCTCACTTTCTCATAGAGAATCTGCAGTCCTCACTTTCTCCTAGAAGAGTTTAACCTACTGCGAATCCTCTTGCAAGGATGCCTGGAGATCAGAACGGAAAATCTGCAGTCCTCACTTTCTCCTAGAGAGAATCTGCAGTCCTCACTTTCTCCTAGAAGATTTTAACCTACTGCGAATCCTCTTGCAAGGATGCCTTCCTTGAAGAACATTTTCAGCTCTGATCTCCAGCATCTGCAGTCCTCACTTTCTCCTATTCTGAAATGCTTGCAATCAGCTAACTGAGCATAAACAACAGTGAGCTGCTCAGTACTACACCAAGCAATGCCTTCCTCCATTAACCTAATGGAAGATTTTCAGTGACCTTCCTGTATAGTTTATATCAACCTGCTCGGATATGCTGTGACACACTTCTAGAACAGGTGGGACTTCAACTCCTGGCTCAGAAGTAAGGACACTACAACTGTGCCACAAGAATCAACACCTTCCATGACTCTGTGAATGAATCTGTGAGCTATGTTAACTTGCTGTGTGCTCCATAAAAGGCTATAGAAACGTGTCCGTGAGACAAAAAAAAAAATCACTGCAACATGTTGATGTGGTGGACAATCTTCTTCTTCAAACACGTTCTGCCGCTGAATATTACCTGACATAGAACAAAGGACAAAGAAAATTTACAGCCCAGGAACAGGCACTTCGGCCCTTCAAGCCTGAGCTGAATGGTAATCAAACTTTTTTTTAAATGACACCTACTTTTGTAGAAACTTTAACAAAGTGACCATCCCAAGGAGCTCTGCAATGACGTGTATAAAGCAAAATTAAACATCAAGCTGAAAAAGATTACAATAGCGCTAGTAGCCAATAGCTTGGTAAAGTGGTTGGTTTGGAGGAATGTCTTAAAAACAAAAAGAGATAGTTGATAGATTTAAGGAGGGAACTTCATGAGCTTAAAATCTCTACAGTTGAAGGCATGGTCACCAATAGGCAGCAGTTAAAAATGCAACATACAAGAAGCCAGACTTAGAAAAGTGTAGCAATATTGATGGCTTGTGGGTTCAGAGAAGATTGTGGAAATGGGAGAGTTAATATATGCTGTAAGTGACCACAAAGTATAAAATGAAATGGTCCCTTTTAGGATCTTGATCAAATGGGCCAGTGGGCTGAGAAGTGACAGATGGAGTTTAATTTAGATAAATGCGAGGTGCTGCATTTTGGAAAAGCAAGTCTTAGCAGAAATTATACATTTAATGGGAAGGTCCTAGGGAGTGTTGCTGAACAAAGAGACCTTGGAGTGCAGGTTCATAGCTCCTTGAAAGTGGCATTGCAGGTAGACAGGATAGTGAGGAAGGCGTTTGGTATGCTTTCCTTTATTGGTCAGAGTATTGAGTACAGGGGTTGGGAAATCCTATTGCGGCTGTACAGGACATTCGTTAGGCCAATTTTGGAATTCTGAGTCCAATTCTGGTCTCCTTCCTATCAGAAGGATGTTATGAAACTTGAAAGGGTTCAGAATAGATTTACAAGGCTGACAGGTGACTATATAGAGGTTTATAAAATTATGAGAGGCATGGATAGAATAAAGAAAGAAAGTCTTTTTCCCTGGGATGGGGGAGTCCAGAGCTAGAGAGTATAAGTTTAGAGTGAGAGGGGAAAGATATAAAAGGGACATAGGGGCAACTTTTTCATGCAGAGGTTGGTGCGTGCATGGAATGAGCTGCCAGAGGAAGTAGTGGAGGCTGGTACAATTGAAGCATTTTAAAGGCATCTGGATGCGTATATGAATAGGAAGGGTTTAGAGGGATATGGGCCATGTGCTGGCAATGGGACTAGATTAGGTTAGGATATCTGGTCAGCATGGACAAGTTGGACCAAAGGGCCTGTTTCCATCGTGTACATCTCTATGACTCTGACCCTATGTTGTTTCGCAATGACTTCTGGTGATGAATTGGGAACAAATTGAAACAATGCAACTGAGGATCAGTGGTCTTGTGATCTTTATAAACTGAAAACGCAGCAAAATACCAATAAATGTTCCTCATCAAAATGTGGTTGACAAGGATGACAATTAGTTGTCAATACCTGTTAGCCCCAAGTTTGTGGCTTATTCCACTGAATAGCTTACTAGGTCTCTTCAAAGGACAGTGAAGAATCACGCATGTTTGTCGGGACAAAAAAAGGACCCCAAAGCATATAATGACAGAATTATTCTTTAAAGGATATAGAAATAGGATGTAGGAGCAAGATTCGGCTAAATGAGATAAAACAGAAATTGTGGAGATACTCAGCAGGTCTGGAAGCATCTGTCGGGTGAGAAACAGAGTTGATGTTTTGAGTTCAGTGGCCATTATTCAGAGCAGCTAATTGCTAGGAAAAGCAGGTATATAAGTTGCAGACTGGAGAGTGGAAGGTGAGAGGTGATAGATGAAGGTTTGCCCAGGAGAAGGAAAAACTGTTAATGGGAACCATATAGAGGTGAATATGAGTTGGTTGTGCTATGTTCACTTCCTGGTCCCCATTATCAACTTTTGTTTCTCCCTTTGTCTGCTCAACTATCATGCTCTATCTCTGGGTTCCATCTCCACTTAACTGCTGACTTCATCCCCTCCCCCTTCTTCATATATGCCGCCTTTTCCTAGCTACAATCAGTTCTCAGAAAGGGTCATTGGACTTGAAGCATTGACATTGTTTCTGTCTCCAGAGGCTGCCAGAACTGCTGAGTTTTTCTCGCAATTTCAGTTTTTGTTTCTGGTTCTTTGTTTGATTTTAATCCCCTCACGCCTTCTCCATCACTCAATAAGATTGTGGCTGATTTAGGTGTGGTTTCCATCTCTCTTTCCTGACTGCATCCACAAACATTCACAACCAGTTGGACATAAAAAAGTTAAATGCTGCACGATACAGACATCAGGCCAGAGCTATGGAAAGAAAGGCCAATAGCCTTTCATCAGAATGTTACCTCTCTTTCATCCTCCACAAAAGATGCCACATCTATTGATTATTTCAAGTAGATTCTCTTGTTTCTAATTTCAGATTTCCAACAGTTCTCGTGTTATGCTTTAGTGAGCTTTGTGAGTCTCACGATAATTTAATAGCTCCATAGTTACTTTTACTAGCTTCTTATTTCCAGATGAATTCAGCTGATCACATTTTCAGTCTATGGTTCTGGATTTTGGTCTTGTCTCGCTGGAACATGCTGGAAACTATGTGGTTGGACAAAGTGCTTGTTCCTCCAGCCGAAACCCTCTCAACTATCAGCATCTGTTCAAAATGCGCACAGCATAATGTCAACGATGGTTGGAATGGGAACACTGTTGCCGCTAAGGTTCTGGAACAAGTCTCACAGCAAGGCTTGACAACCACAATTAAGAATGACCCTCCTGTACAATAGGAACCAAGGTTCAAATCCCACCATGGCAGATGGTAAAAGAAGTATTCAATTAAATTTGAAATAAAAAAATGAATGATGACCATCCAGTAATTATGGTGCATTGTAGTGAAAAAAAACCTGGTTAACTTATCTCCTTTGTCACAAAGCTGGTCCTTTTTTTCTAAAAGCTGTTCCTTTTCTCAAGGATACTGCGTCTTTGATGTTTCTCCAAGGGGTCTTAACACACTCCGGGCTCCGAAATGGCTGGGTTTGGTCCAGAGATGAAAGGCATTTTTGTTTAGATGTAAAAAGATGAGTCTTTAGGCTAAAGCTTTTGTGCTTTTAGAAGTAATCTGTATAAGTCAAAGGGGCGTGGCCAGCTCTCTAGCTGAGCAGCTTAGTCCAAAACTAGTTAAGGAGTTTAGCTGTGGACCTGTGTGGAAACAGGCTGCTAGACTCTCTCTCCTCCTGCCCTTCTAACTTCAACCTGTCAGCCTTTGTTTCATTTTTACTGTGTTTAAGGGGTTTGCTTATTGGGACTGTTGTGTACATTTGCAACAGCATAATTAAGTCCAGTTTGGATAGACTGAGTTCTGTATGGGGTCTTTATTCTGTTTTTAGTGTTTCATTGTGTAACTTTGTATAAATGTTTGACTATTTTAAAACCTGGCAGTCAACCTAGTTAACTTAGTCCAAGTAATTTTCATTGTACACTTACCGAAACAAATTGCAAAGTTATGGTCTGGGCTGCCTGCTTAAGAATGTTTTGAGTGCTCTGGCTTAGTCCATAACAACTTTGCAGAAAGAAATCTACCATCCTTCCTTAGTCTAACCAACATGTGACTCTTGCCACACCATTATGTAATGGCTCTTAATTGCTCTTTGGGCCTGGCCAGTCATGTCCACATCCTATGAATGAATGTTAAAACACACTGATGCTGTGCATCCTATAATGCAACAGCGACCACAATTCCAAAGCTTGGCTGTAGTACTTTGAGGTGTTTGACAAGTTATGACTTGGTTTATTTCTCCAGTTTATGTTTCAGTTATTTATGAACATTTACAGAAGATTACAAGAAGACAAGAGGACTGATTTTCCTCAGGACAATATTATTAAATAACAGTTCAAATCCATTCATATTAAACCTATCTCTACTCTGCTTCATACATCACTGATTGGCAAGTCAGGTTGATCCCTCACAGTGGAGGTGTTTTTACCTCATGACAACAGCTCACCATTTTGTCCTAAATATCATATAGATTGAAGCAGGAAAGGAGAATAAGTAAAGTATCAAATATAAAATAAAGCCAGAAACTTGAGGCAGGAGCACTCTTCAAGAAAGCAAAATCTATATTGTATAGAAATTGTGTCTTCTTTTTTTAATCAAGATAAGTTTAAGGGAATCAGGCATTGGAAGCAAAAAATCGATAGTGACCGACCAAGTTATAAATGTCGGGTGTGCATGGAATAAAGGCCATTGCAAAATAGTTTTTTATAGTTAACTGGTGAAATTAGATATCAGAGGATGGTGGTAGGCCGGGAAATAAGAAATCCAGTTTCGGATATGAGATGGAGAAGTCAGGACTGATTACAGCCAGTTCTGCGAAAGCTGGAAGCTGCAGGGAATGTTGTCAGTCGAAAGAATAAATGTTTAAGCGTTGTTCCAGTTGAGTTTCATTAACAGACTGCAGCATAATACGTAAGTATGAGTGTAGCATAACACAGTCCTGTTTTCCCTTCTGATTCTATCTCAGTCTGGGTCTCTCTGGATAGTAAACACAAGGGCATTTCTATTACATGCTGTGGTGTTCAACTGGGTAGAAAATAGGTTGCCTGGTGTTTGATTTTAGTTGTTTAGATGAAGCTTTGCTCAGCTGTATACACAATGGAGCTCACTAAATCTGTCCTAGGTACCTCATTTGTTCAGCAATATTCAATCAGGCCATGGCCCAAGCTTACGCACGTATCTTTATTGCACTTTGTTTTGCTTCAGTTACCCATGGCTATCTGCGATCTGGCAATGAATAAAAAAAGGGTCAGGTTGTGAGGCAATTACATTCACATTTGACCACCATAACCCAGTCTTGCTTCGGAGTGAGACGATCAAATAACTGAGCATTAATTTTTGTAACACTCTCAGTCACATCGTATCCACCTCATTACACACTTTGATGCATCTTGTGGCCGCAACATGTTGCCAGAAATTTTAGTGGCTCCCAATTTGGTTCTGGTCAATATCCATTTATCAGTTCTTGGATTGCATGCCCGATTTTTGCTTGTTTCATGCAGACAGTTCTTTTTAAAAAAACGTCAACCAGATGCCAAAAGTCTTGAAATCTCCTCTTTCCAGCTGTCACATTGTGACATTCAGACATCGGTTGTCCATATATTTAATTAACTTTCATTGACAGTGAAGGACGCATCTGGACTAAGAATCCCTTCAGCCTCTAATCCCCCAGACCCCTCCTTTCCTGACCAACCCCTTACCTAGTGTCTTTGCTTTATTTTTGTTCCCTGTTGCCTTATGAAGAAAAGGTGAGAAACTCAACAGCAAATTCCAGCAGCAATTCACTCATATCGTTTTTTTCAGACACTTAAGCATTATCTGCAGATGCAAATGCATTCTGCAGCATTCTGTCAGTATAAGCCCTAACAATGGGGGAATGTAATTGAAAGAGGGAAAATACTGCACTCTCCAACCGCTTGTAAAAGACAACACTCAGCTCTGGAAAGTGGATATGCATTCCAATCATAAATTCTTGAAATGCATTCTTTCTCTCAAGGAGTCTCATTAACAATAAAACAATTGCATTATATTTTGAGCATTTAACCACAATCACAGGTAGGGTCAGTGACCAGGGAGGCAAGAATGTCAAGCCTGACCAGGAACAGCCGTCATTAAATGCACATTCCCTGTGGCTACTACATTAATTCAATGTTTGTTCCCTCAGTTAGCAAATGCCATTGCTTTATTAATTGGATGAGGACTGAGGAAGGGTTCAAAGAGCCACATGAGGGACCTTTTACTTGAAGAGATAATTGCACAGCTCTCTGTGTTCTAAATGAAAATCCATAGCTGTTATGGGATTTGCAGAGCTGAAATCTGCCAACAGGTAAAGGTGATATTGTAGTGGCACAGAGATGGGAAGCTTACAACTGTAAGGCTTAACAACTCCATCGGATTCAATGAGAATTGAAAGTAAGGTCAGGGCTTTAATCTCACACAGATCTCTGACTGCACCAGTAATTTGAACAGTTTCTTGCTGGAGAATGGAAGAGATAAATGGAGGAGTATGGAGGCACAGCTTTCCCAGCATTCATTGCAATAGTGAATGCCTTCTATAGGGGCTATAGTTTCAATTTTCACTCTCAGCTGTCTCCCCATCAACAGTAAAACCACACAGATCATTCAATGATCCCAGAGCCAGCTAAAGAAGATGTTTACAGAAAAATAAGAGGAAAACAAGAGAAAAATTGAAACAGGAGACAAAGTGGGCAAGTTTATCTTCCTTGAATCAGTTGGAAACATTGTTGGACATTGGGACAGGGATGAAAATGTGTTGCTGGAAAAGCGCAGCAGGTCAGGCAGCATCCAAGGAGCAGGAGAATCGACGTTTCGGGCATGAGCCCTTCTTCAGGAATGAGGAAGGCTCATGCCCGAAACGTCGATTCTCCTGCTCCTTGGATGCTGCCTGACCTGCTGCGCTTTTCCAGCAACACATTTTCAGCTCTGATCTCCAGCATCTGCAGACCTCACTTTCTCCATTGGGACAGGGAGACATAGTCGAATATTCTTCAGAGAGAGAGTTACAACCTTTATGTTCTTAGCAATACTTTAGATAGATAGTCAGGATAGGAACATGGGACTGCAAGTCAGGCAGGGATTGGATCAAGGGTGCTGTGATGGAGCGATCAGAATTTGTCTTTGACCAACACGTGTGAGGAACAGCAGCTGCAAGTGGATGGAGAAACTGATCAGGGCATCGTGGTGCGGGAGGCCGTTCAAATTAGGGGAATGGAAATGAATGTGGAAAGGACTGAGGGCTGCACAGTCAGGGCAATAGATCCTGTTCTCTCTAGGCATGACTGGGAGTTTCAAAGGTTGTATTGCTTCTCAGAGTCAGGCTTTAGAGCATTTCCGAAAGACGAATTTGAAAGAGAAAGAGGGATCTAGTTGTTATGAGATTAGATTCCCTACAGTGTGGAAATAGATCCTTTGGCCCAACTAGTCCACACCGACCCTCCAAAGAGTAACCCACCCAGACCCATTCCCCATATTTACCCCGACTAATGCACCTAACTCTATGCACAATTTAGCATGACCAATTCACCTGACCTGCACATCTTTTAGACTGTGGGAGGAAACCGGAGCATCCGGAGGAAACCCACGCAGACACAGGGAGAATGCGCAAACTCCACACAGACAGTCGCCCAAGGCTGGAATCAAACCCAGGTCCCTGGCATTGTGAGGCAGCAATGCTAACCACTGAGCCACCGTGCAACGAATCTATGGTTCAAGTAAGAAGCACCAATGGGAAGGCGATGGCCTGATGGTATAATCGCTAGACTATTAATCCAGAGAACCAGACAATGTTACATAGAACATAGAACATAGAACAGTACAGCACAGAACAGGCCCTTCAGCCCACGATGTTGTGCCAACCATTGATCCTCATGTGAGGTAAACCTAATGTACGAACCCTCAAATTTCTGTGACCATATGCATGTCCAGCAGTCTCTTAAATATCCCCAATGCCCTCGCTTCCACAACTGCTGCTGGTAACGCATTCCATGCTCTCACAACTCTCTGCGTAAAGAACCCGCCTCTGACATCCCCTCTATACTTTCCAACAAATGGCTTAAAACTATGACCCCTCGTGTTTTCAATTTCTGCCCTGGGAAAAAGTCTCTGACTATCAACTCTATCTATGCCTCTCATTATCTTGTACACCTCAATTAAGTCCCCTCTCTTCCTTCTTTTTTCCAATGAAAACAGTCCGAGATCAGTCAACCTCTCTTCGTAAGATAAGCCCTCCATTCCAGGCAGCATCCTGCTAAACCTCCTCTGAACCCTCTCCAAAACATCCACATCTTTTCTATAAGAGAACTGGACTCAGTATTCCAAGTGCGGTCTAATCGAAGTTTTATAGAGCTGCAACAAGATCTCACGGCTCTTAAACTCAATCCTCCTGTTAATGAAAGCCAAAACACCATATGCTTTCTTAACAACCCTGTCCACTTGGGTGGCCATTTTAAGGGATCTATGTACCTGCACACCAAGATCCTGCTGTTCCACCACAGCACCAAGAATCCTGTCTTTAATCCGCTACTCAACTTTCAGGTTCGACCTTCCAAAATGCATCACTTCGCATTTATCCAGGTTGAACTCCATCTGCCACCTCTCAGCCCATCTCTGCATCCTGTCAATGTCACGCTGCAGCCTACAACAGTCCTCTATACTGTCAACGACACCTCCAATCTTTGTGTCCTCTGCAAACTTGCTAATCCATCCTTCAATCTCCTCATCTAAGTCATTAATAAAAATTACAAAGAGTAGAGCCCAAGAACAGAGCCCTGGTGGAACACCACTCACCACTGACTTCCAGGCAGAATACTTTCCTTCCACTACCACTCGCTGTCTTCTGTCGACCAGCCAATTCTGTATCCAGACAGCTAAATTTCCCTGTATCCCATTCCTCCTGACCTTCTGAACGAGCCTACCACGGGGACCCTTATCAAATGCCTTGCTGAAGTCCATATACACCACATCCACCACTCAACTCTCATCAACTTGTCTAGTAACATCCTCAAAGAACTGTTCTGGGGACCTGGGTTCAACATAGGGTAGATATGTGGGAGCCAGCATATCTTTGAAATTCCAGAAGTTATTCAGTATGGTGCCACACAAATGATTATGTGCTTCTGTTATTGGAGGGCATATTATTACTGGAAATGAAGAATTGAATATTTAACAGGAAGCAGAAAGTTGGGATAAGATGTGTAGGTTGCAAGTGTGCTGCAGCATTCAGTCCTAAACTAATGTACATTTTGTTAATGTGAATTTGCTGTAACATGCTTATGAATTGGGAGCACTTTCTCAAGTACGAACTTTTAAAGCATGTATTGGTTATAATACGATTCTGGCCCCGTTAGTTTAAATGGTGCTGCTATTACATGATTTTCTTATAATACGGGGTTGCATGTGAATGGCACTACTGTGTTATACCAGAACTGACCGTATCTACATTTTCTCATGATACAGAACATGAGGGGAATGTAAGCTGGGAGGAGGATACAAAGAAGCTGCAAAGAGACACAGACGTGTTAATTGAGTGAACAACAGGGTGGCAGATAGTTTATTATCAAGAAGGCTTGACAAGGCGAATGTAAAAAGGATGTTTCCTCTTGTGAAAGGGGTCATTGATGTGCAAAATGGGTAACCCATTTAAGACAGATAAGGAGAATATTTTTCTCAGAAGGTTTTGTGTCTTTGGACTTCCTCCTCAAACGTCAGTAGAAGAAGACTTCATTAATATTTTAAAAACAGTGACTCTTGACAAGCAAAGGGATAAAAGGTTGTTGGAGAGTAGGTCAAAATGCAGAGTAAAAGACCAGCCATGATCTTACTGAAAGGTGGAACAGGCTTAAGGTGCCAAGTAGCTGACCTCTGCTTCTAATTAATATCAAGATGCAGGGCTATTATCTCAGTCATAAGGACAGAAGAGCAGAATGCCTTTGAGTGATTTTAAATTTTAAAAATGTTGGTGTTTAGAAGCAGTTGGATATACTCATACAAGGAACAGCAAGTGATTAGTTTGGCAAACAGCACTAAACAGGAAGCAGAGAGTTGGAATAAGATGTGTAGATTGCAAATGCACTGCAGCACTCAGTCCTAATCTAAAGTACAAGTTGTTCTGATATAACATGCATTTTGTTAATGCGAACTTGCTACAAGGTGCTTGATGAACTGGGGACACTTGAATGAATTACCCTTGAGTACAAGGTGATTGGATTACAATTTTTTGAAAAAAAAGCTTTCTTATAATTGAATAGGTCTTCAGTGAGATCGCTCCTTGAGTGCAATGTACAATTTTAGATTCCGCACTTAAGGAAGAATATATCTATCTTCGCCAGACTAAATTTGCTTCTGGGATGAGAGGGTTTTCTTTATGATGAGAGGTTGAGTAAATTGGGCCCATACTCTTGTTTGAGGAGAGCAACAGACAAAGTTCTCGAATGTGGATACTGAGAAGTTGTGAGAAATTGAGACATCACAGATATAGTCTCCGTAGAAGAGGTCAGTTTTTGAGGACTGAGAAATGCCTTCTGTCAGGAATGTGTGGATGTTTGGACTTCTCTATTCCAGAGGGTTGTGGATGGTCTATTATTGAAGGCTGTTTAAGGCTAAGATTTTTGGGCTCTCAGGAAATCAAGGAATAAGGGGAATAGGTAAGGAAATGTGTTTTGAGCCCAAGGTCAGTTATAATCTGAGTGGTAGAGTAGTCTCAATGGTCCACATGATGTATATATGGGCCACATCATGTACAGATGAAACTTTCCACTATATTTTCCATTATCAGTTACCAGTGGTGTACCACAAAGATCTGTTTTGGGTCCACTACTGTTTGTCATTTTTATGAATGACCTGGATGAGGGCAGAGAAGGACTAGTAAATTTACAGATGATACTAAGGTTGGTGGAGTTGTGGACAGTACAGAAGAATGTTGCAGTTTACAGAGGGGCATAGATAAGCTACAGAGTTGGGCTGAGAGGTGGCAAATGGAGTTTAATGTGAAAAGGTGTGAGGTGAAAAGGAGCAACAGGAATGCAGAGTACTGGGCTAATGGTAAGACTTTTGGTAGTGTAGATGAGCAGAGCGATCTCAGTGTCCATGTACTTAGATCCCTGAAAGTTGCCACCCAGGTTGATAAGGTTATTAAAAAGGCATACGGTGTGTTAACTTTTATCGGAAGAGGGATTGAGTTTCTGAGCCCTGAGGTCATGCTGCAGCTGTACAAAACTCTGGTGTGGCCGCACTTGGAATATTGCGTACAGTTCTGGGCACCGCATTATAGGAATGATGTGGAAGCTTTGGAAAGGATGCAGAGGTGATTTATCGGGATGTTGTCTGGTATGGAGGGAAGATCTTATGAGGAAAGGCTGAAGGACTTGAGGCTGTTTTCATGAGAGAGAAGAACATTAAGAGGTGACTTAATTGAGTCATATAAGTTAATCAGAAGGTTAAATAGGGTCGACAGTGAGAGCCTTTTTCCTCGGATGAAGGTGTAGAATGTAGGGAAACAGATAGTGACATCTTTTAAAATGTCCATATTACAGAGGAGGAGGTGCTGGATGTCTTGAAACGCATAAAGGTGGATCAATTCCCAGGAATCGATCAGGTGTCACAGTTGAGGTGCCGGAAGACTGAAGGTTGGCTAATGTAGTGCCACTGTTCAAGAAGGGTGGTAAAGACAAGCCAGGGAACTATAGACCCGTGAGCCTGACGTCGGTGATGGGCAAGTTGTTGGAGGGAATCCTGAGGGACAGGATGTACATGTATTTGGAAAGGCAAGGGGACTGATTCGGGATAGTCAACATGGCTTTATGCATGGAAAATAATGTCTCACAAACTTGATGATTGAGTATTTTGAAGAAGTAACAAAGAGGATTAATGAGGATAGGGTGGTAGATGTGATCTATATGGACTTCAGTAAGGCGATCGACAAGGTACCCCATGGAAGACTGGTTAGCAAGGTTAGATCTCACGGAATACAGGGGGAACTAGCCATTTGGATACAGAACTGGCTGAAAGATAGAAGACAGAGTGTGGTGACGGAGGGTTGTTTTTCAGACTGGAGGCTTATGATCAGTGGAGTGCCACAAGGATCAGTGCTGGGTCTTCTACTTTTCGTCACTTAAATAAATTATTTGGATGTGAGCATAAGAGGTATAGTTAGTAAGTTTGTCCGTGACACCAAAATTGGAGGTGTAGTGGACAGTGAAGAGGGTTACCTCAGATTAGCACAGGATCTGGACCAGATGGGCCAATGGCTCAGAAGTGGCAGATGGAGTTTAATTTAGAGTAATGCGGAGTGCTGCATTTTGGGAAAGCAAATCTTAGCAGGACTTATACACTTAATGACAAGGTCCTAGGGAGTGTTGCTGAACAAAGAGACCTTGGAATGCGTTTGGTATGCTTTCCTTTATCAGTCAGAGTATTGAGTACAGGAGTTGGGAGGTCATGTTGCGGCTGTACAGGACATTGGTTAGGCCACTGTTGGAATATTGCGTGCAATTTTGGTCTCCTTCCTATCAGAAAGATGTTGTGAAACTTGAAAGGGTTCAGAAAAGATTTACAAGGATGTTGCCAGGGTTGGAAGATTTGAGCTATAGGGAGAGGCTGAACAGGCTGGGGCTGTTTTCCCTGGAGCGTCGGAGGCTGAGGGGTGACCTTGCAGAGGTTTACAAAATAATGAGGGGCATAGATAGGATAAATAGACAGTCTTTTCTGGGGGAGTCCAGAAGTAGAGGGCATAGGTTTATGGTGAGAGGGGAAAGATATAAAAGAGACCCACGGGGCAATTTTTTCACGCAGAGGATGGTATGTGTATGGAATGAGCTGCCAGAGGAAGTGGTAGAGGCTGGTAGAATTGCAACATTTATAAGACATTTGGATGGGTGTATGAATAGGAGGGGTTTGGGGGGATATGGGCTGGGCGCTGGCAGGTGGGACTAGAGTGGGTTGGGATATCTGGTCGGCATGGATGGGTTGGACTGAAGGATCTGTTTCTGTGCTGTACATCTCTATGACTCTATGGTGATGGCTAGCACGAGGGGACATAACTTTTAAATTGAGTGGTGATAAATATAGGACAGATGTCAGAGGTAGTTTCTTTACTCAGAGAGTAGTAGGGGCATGGAATGCCCCAGTCATAGACCACCAACTTTAAGGGCATTTAAATGGTCATTGGATAAACATATGGATGAAAATAGAATAGTGTCAGACAGATAGGCTTCAGATTGGTTCCACAGATTGGTGAGGAGAAAGTGAGGTCTGCAGATGCTGGAGATCAAAGTTGAAACTTTATTGCTGGAACAGCACAGCAGGTCAGGCAGCATCCAGGGAACAGGAGATTCGACGTTTTGGGCACAGGCCCTACTTCAGGAATGGCCTGAAGAAGGGCCTGTGCCCGAAACGTCGAATCTCCTGTTCCCTGGATGCTGCCTGACCTGCTGTGCTGTTCCAGCAACAAAGTTTCAACTCCACAGATTGGCGCAAAATCGAGGGCCAAAGGGTCTGTATTGAGCTGCAATGTTCTGTTCTATTCTATTCTATTCTATAAATACAAATCATAATAAACCATTCAATTCAATTCAACCTTTTCCCATTCCTTGCATTCTGTGGTTCTTCCATCACTCTTAACCTCTTTTCCAAAGAAATGAGCCTCAGTCTGTTCAAGCTTTCCTGAAGACAATATTTGTTTTTTTAATTCACTCTTATTTTGGGTGTGGGTGTTGCTGGCTGGCCCATCCCTAGTTGCCTTTGACAAGGTGCTGGCGAGTTGACTTCTTGAATTGCTGCAGTTGATTTGCTGCAGGTCGACCCACAATGCTGTTAGGGAGGGAGATTCAGGACGTTGACCCAGTGACACTTGAAGAAACAGCAATATATTTCCAAGTCAGGATGATGAGTGGCATAGAAAGGAACTTGCAAATGTGGTGTTTCCATGTATCTGCTGACCTTGTCCATCCCCGCAGTTGTGACCATTAGTTTGGAAGGTGCTGTCTAACGATCTTTGGTGAATCTCATGAGTGTCAGTGGAGTCGATGTTTATGGCTGCAGTGTCAATAAATCTTTTTCCTATCTTTTTGTATCACCTGTGATTGGGATAGTGGGAAATATAAGATGAATAACAAAATTTGATAAGGATAGCAATGAATACAATGAAAAACAGAATTTGTACAGTCATTAGTGATAAGCAAGTCTGGCAAATGTTGGAGAAAGAGTATAACTGTTGACATTAGAATGTAAATTAATGGGAATGCTGTATGAATTTAAGACCTGATGGTAATGATGGTAAACATCATGGGGTCATGGGAAATCTTGGACTGTCCATAGAGCTGTCAATCATTGATCATGTGTTTACAGGATTTGATGTATCGGGGTGGGGGGGCTGTCATGGCTTGCAATGACATCAATATTGCACGTGATTATTGTAATGTGAAATATATAAAAATGCTGTACTTGAATGGGAGGGCAGACTGTTCAGTGGACACTGTTCCAGGAACTTTTCCCAAGCTGCATGATTAAAGAGCTCTAAATAAAAATCAATTGTGTTGCTAAACATGGACCTCAAGAGTCCTCTTTAACATCTCTCCCCAACAATTTTATTTATAATATGAAGAAAAGAACATAAACAAGAGTTTTTGTGCTCTACATGTGCCACATCCAAGGTTCCATGTATATTTAACATCAATTCTCTGTATTTGAGTCTAACCTATCCAGAGGTGAATCTGGAAGATTTTTTGCACTATTTATCGCTTTGTTAACCTGTTAACTTGCTACATTTGTTGATTTGTGTATCTGTCTCCCTCAGTCTCATTGCTTCTCTTAACTGTACAGAATGTTATTTTCCAACAATTCTGTGACTCTATTCTTCTGACCAAAATGCACCACTGCACATACATAACTTCAATGTCGAGTGACACCCCATTTTTCAAGTTCATTAATGTTGTTTCTGCATTAGTTTTTCTGGTGTCAGCTCCTCTTGTTTATTTCCTCAAACAATCCATTTCAGCACGGAATCCTTCACTGCTTTGTCAAACAGTTCGGTCCTTTATTTAAGTTCAAATTGTTTTTCTTCTGTGCCTGGAGATACCAAATTTTAAGTCTCTGAATAACCTTGGATCGCTTCCAACCTTGCCCCTTCTTACTGTCCCGATATTCAGAACTTGCACTCTATAATCCTGCTCAGCTACCCAATTCCTTCGTACTGTCAGATTCCGGCCAGGTTTATGCACAGGATGAGCTGTCCTGTATTTCATTTCTAACTTTATTCACTGGGATAGATTAACAAGTTAACAGTAGCTGCTTGTGGTGTGCACAATATCCCAAATCAGGGAAGCCCCACAGTGTCACAATTGTCAGTCACTGCTGCAGATCCACAAAACACGTTTATTTGGGAACACCATGCAGATAACGCAGGGAAAAAATAGATGAGAAGTAAAAAGCGATGACAGTGTTCATCTAACAGGCAGAGATGGACATGAAGATGGATGGGATGTCTCCTAATAAACACTGCCCAAAGCTAAGAGATAAAAATTCAATTACATTACAGAGATTAGACATCAGACTGACTTCAGTCTGGTCAGCATACAATTGTCTGCAGTTACCTGCTGCACACATTTCCACATTATTGAAAGATTTTGCTAGCTTCAGACTTTGTTTTGTTGGCTGCAGCCTTTTGCAGTTATTTTAGCTCTCAGTGTGGCTGACGATAGTATCTGTACCCCAAAGCATGAAAGATGCAAATATCCAAGAGATTTGTTTGAATAAACAGCTGACTTTGTACGATGTGTGTTTTCTGTGCATGTGAATGTGACTTGCGTGTGTTTACTTGTTAGTGTGTTGACAGATGTACACAAGAACATATGAATTAAGCAATTAGACCTTCAAATCCCCTGCTCTACCATTCAATAAAATCATGGCTGATCTAATTGTGGTCTTATTTCCACTTATCTGCCCATCCCTAATGCCCTCTGACTCCCTTGTCATTCAAAAATCTACTGAAATCTTAAGAATATTTAATGACCCTGCCCGCACTTCTCTCTGGAGAGAGAATCTGTACTCACATGACCCTTTGAGAGAGGAAAAGAAAACTCCATATTTCCGACTTTATGTTTAAACAGTATTCTATTTTGCTAGTTTCTCCCATGAGGTGAAACATCATCTCAGCATTCAGCCTGTCAAGTCACTCATCATCTCGTTTGTGTCAAAAAGATCTGAACTTCAGTGGTCACAGGCCCAACCGGTCTCACTTTTCCTCATAGATTAACTCCAGAAATCAGTAGAATGAACCTTTTATAAATTGTTTTTAATAAAATTATCCTTTTTTGTACATAAAGAGACCAAAACTATACGCAGTACTCTAGATATTGCTTTGGGAATATCCAGTTGCAAGCCATTTATATTTATGATTGGGAGACGCCAGTGTTGGACTGGGGTTAAAGTTAAAAATCACACAACATCAGGTTATAGTCCAACATGTTTATTAGGACGTACTGTAACATTCTGTAAATCCGTTTTTTAGATTAGAATCAGTCTGCCCATTGTGGCACAGACAGACTCACACAGGCAGCTCACACCTTAATGCATTATCTGGGCCAACATGACACCAATTGTTAAAGTTCATTTGAGAATGTAACTTTTAAAGAAAGTTTTGCGAGTTACATACGAAAGAACTGAAATCAACGTGGTCATTCTAAAAGATGAGAGACTTAACAAACAATTCTGTAAATCCGTTTTTTAGATTAGAATCAGTCTGCCCATTGTGGCACAGACAGACTCACACAGGGCAGCTCACACCTTAATGCATTATCTGGGCCAACATGACACCAATTGTTAAAGTTCACTTGAGAATGTAACTTTTAAAAAAAGTTTTGCAAGTTACATACGAAAGAACTGAAATCAACGTGGTCATTCTAAAAGATGAGAGACTTAACAAACAATCCGGGTCTTTTTCAAATATAATTTCAGTTACTTCACACTGTAAACTTTTGCCATAAATTCTGTGTCTTACAATCTTATTCTCCATAACCACCTGATGAAGGAGCAGCGCTCCGAAAGCTAGTGCTTCCAAATAAACCTGTTGGGTCATAACCTAGTGTTGTGTGATTTTTAACATTTGTATTTATACATTCCATTTGCAATAAAAGACAACATTCCAATTGTCTTCCAAATCACTCAATAACTTCTTGTGATTCATATGTTGTTGTGGGACCTCGTCAAACGCTTTCTGGAAACCTAAGTACTCCATAACCACAGGTTCTTCTTTAGCCCCATTTGCATGTGACTTCCTCAAAGGTTTCCAATAAATTCACCAAACACAATTTCCCTATGTCAAAGCCATGTTGACTCTGCCTGATTTTCCAAGTCCTCTATTACAACCTTCTTAATTAGTAGGTTCCAGCATTTTGCCTCCTACAAAATTGAGCTAAAAGGGCTATAACAACTATATTCGAGTGTAGGGTGTAGCTCGTCAGGTTTTCGGGACTTGTCAGCTTTTGGTTCTATTAGTCCCTTTCTCCAGTGTTTGTAATGTTTTGTGTGACTTCCTTTCCTTTGCCTCTTGACGTACAATTATTTCTGTCATGTTACTTGTATCCTTTATGGTGAAGACAGACTCAAAATATCTGTTCAGTTCATTTACCAATTCCTTGTACTCCTTTATTAACTTTCCCAGGCTCACTGTGCAGAAGACCAGTCTTCATTTTTACTTACAATTTTCCTTTTGAAATGCCTGTAGAAAACGTTATTATTAGCTTTTTATAGTTCCACCCTGGGCTTGCAGCAATGTACCAACAAAGCACAAGTTCAAAAAAACTACACACATTTTTTGCTTATCCACATTACAGCCTTTAGGTTTCAATATGGACTTCCATAACTTTAGAAACCAAGTACATTAAATCTGTTCTCTATTTTTCTTACATTCTGTACCACTCATATCCATAGCCTTCTCTTTTTGTGTCACGTTTAGCTTGCTTTCAGTAGAGCTGATTCAGTCTCTTCCTTTAACCCCTTGATTTAAATCCATTTTACATCTTCTTTCTCTTTCACCACAATTGACAGGCCCTTTGTCTTTTACACTGGACCTTTACAACACAGTTTTCCTATTCCCCTCCTCTGCCTCAGCTAAAACAACAATTCAAAAAATTTTCCAACATCTTTCAGTTCTGGATTTGAAATGTTAACTCTATTTCTCTCTCCACAGATGCTGCCGGACCTGTTGAGGCTCTCCCGCAGTTTTTGTGCTTGTTTCAGATTTTCAGCATCTGCAGTATTTTACTTTCATTTTATATTTCTAACTAGCCTCCTCCTTCTAATTTCTCACTGCTTATAATTCTTCCAGTCATTCTTTGCTGTTCTTTGTATTCTGCTCTTCCAATAATCTTTGCAATATTCTACAGTTTTTCATCAAATTTAATAGTATACTTCACTATCTTAATTCTCAATGGATGCACAGCCCTGCTTCTAGAATCTTTATATACCTCTGGAATGTATTTTACTGAGTGTTATGAAATATCCTCTTCAATGTCTGACATTGAGTGTCTACTGACCTTAACCTAATTTTCCAGTTCAATTTAGTCAGCTCTGTCTTCACACAGTCATAATTTTCCTCTTTGAAGCATCAAACTCTAGTTTTAGACCAGGTCTTCTCTTCCTCACTGAATGCAAGATTCAATATGCTATGATAACTGAAAATTAAGTGGTGGTTTGTTTGAATCATTGATCACCCCAGTCCAACACCGGCATCCCCAAATTAGATTTAAAGTTAGTGAGCTCCATTCAGAAGCCTAACAACAGCAAGGAAGAAGCTGTTCTTGAACCTGTTGGTACATGTGTTTAAGCTTTTGTATCTTCTGCCTGATGGAAGAGGTTAGAATGAATTATAGCTGGGGTGGGAGGGGTCTTTGATGATGTTGGCTAATTTTCCACGGCAACGAGAGATGTAGATGGAGTCAATTTTATCGGTGTTAGGCTAAGGTTGTAATGTGGTCTGTAGTTGAGTTGTAATTTTAGAGAAAAGTGGATCCTCACTCTTCACAACCACAACTCATTCCCACACACAAGAACCCCCTCCCCTGTGGGGGCCGTTTCAGCCCTTATACCTGTGAAGGTCTGGATTGGGAGGAAGTGCAGCTGGAATTATGGTCATGGTTAGGGAGGCATTGCATGGCTAAAATGGGTGGCCAGCGGCAGTCCGTTGAGAAACACATTGGAGCAGTGTACAAAACTGGTGGGTGATCCACTATCACTTGTTTCTCACCAAGTGACAGTAATTCAAATTACCACCAGGAATCTAGAAAGGAGCAGAAATACTGAAACGTATTAAAAGTGACCCCAGTGTAGTATAGGTTGTGAAAGATCATGTCGGCTGTAAAAGATAGTGAATTGTTTTCAGGCAGTTTGAGGGACAACAGGAACCACTCTAAGCTGCAGTCCTCCACTTCTTCAGAACACAAATGTAAGAAAAAATTCAAAAACTCCAGTTGTAAGGCTGAAAAATCCCAGTCCATTTTAATCCATCGAGATTGAATTTAACACGGGAATTGTTGAGTGCTAATGTCTTTTATCAAAACCAGTGCAAGAATACAAGCCAAAGAAATCTTCAATTTATCAGTAACTTCAGTAAACACTGCTGTTCTAAGATAAAAGAATTAGCCTGTGGGAAAATATCTTTTGTTATTAGGTTTTCTCTATATTGATTTTGTAAATTCAAGGAACTCTATGCACCATGGCAATGCCAAACCTAACAGAGCTTTGAATGTTTATTTCTACTCATCAAAGACTGCCAGCAACCTGTTGAATCAATCATTCCATTGATTTTGTTAACCTAAATTTTGCTTAAAGGCAGTTTTGGCACCATTTGAATTAGTGATGGGTATTCCATTATGATGGAAGAGCTCAACATTAGAAAGGAGACCCAGCTACCTCCTGTAGGCCACAGCTATTGTGGGAGCTTGCTATGTTCAAATGGGCAATCACCTTTCCTGCAATAGCAGCATGTGTGAGATATTCCTCTGCCACAAGATGGCGAGAAGCCTGTTGGGCAGGTAAACTTAGTCAGGCAAGAGTCAAGACATCATAGAATCCCTACAGTATGAAAACAGGGCATTCAGCCCATCGAGTCCATACTGACCTTCCAAAAAGCATCCCACTCAGTCTCTGTATCCCCCAAGCATATTTAGTCTGGCCAGTCCACCTAACCTGTACATCTTTGGGCTGTGAGAGGATACCCACACAGACACGGAGAGAATGTGGAAACTTGACACAGTCAGCCAAGGCTGGAATCAAACCCGAGTCCCTGGCAGCCCTTCTAAACACTGAGCCACCATTCTCATCATTGAGTTAAAGTTCAGCCATTATGTTCACCCACCTGAAGTCGACATTCTTGGTAGTAATTGTCAAGAGGCTTATCTGTATGTGTTCATATCACACTGAAACTATAAACCCCGAGAATTAATTTTGGTTTCCCAACTTTGTCCATCCAACATGATGCTTCCATTTCCTGGCTACAGAAAGCAGGTGTGTACCTGGTGAGTTCATCCACATTCATTAGCAGAGGGATTGAATTCAAAGGTCGTGAAGTGATGTTGCAACTGTACAGGACTTTGGTTAGGCCACATTTGGAGTACTGTGTGCAGTTCTGGTCGCCTCACTTTAGGAAAGATGTGGAAGCTTTGGAGAGGATGCAGAGAAGATTTACCAGGATGTTGCCTGGAATGGAGAATAAGTCGTACGAGGATAGGTTGAGAGTTCTCGGCCTTTTCCCGTTGGAACGACGAAGGATGAGGGGTGACTTGATAGAAGTTTATAAGATGATCAGAGGAATAGATAGAGTAGACAGTCAGAAACTTTTTCCCCGGGTACAACAGAGTGTTACAAGGGGACATAAATTTAAGGTGAAGGGTGGAAGGTATAGGGGAGATGTCAGGGGTGGGCTCTTTACCCAGAGAGTGGTGGGGGCATGGAATGCGCTGCCCGTGGGAGTGGTAGAGTCGGAATCATTGGCGACCTTTAAGCGGCAATTGGATAGGTACATGGATGGGTGCTTAAGCGAGGACAAATGTTCGACACAACATCGTGGGCCGAAGGGCCTGTTCTGTGCTGTATTGTTCTATGTTCTATGTTCTATTCGGGTAATTTTGTGCAGCTTTATCTTTTTAACAATACGCTGAAGATAATGCTGACAGTCACGCACACTGCTACTCCTCCGAGTACGTTAACATAACTCTATAAGACAGTGTTAGTATAGAAAGGCATAATACGTTTGCACAGGCTTGTTTCTGTGCTGTATTGTTCTTTGTATCCGAGCTGGGAAAGGCAGCTTGTGTCCCTGGCACAGGTAAACCAGAGCTAAGCTTTTGACTGCTATAAAAGAAATTGAAGAGGTACCAATAACTTTTAATAATGTCTTGATACTCAGAACAGATAGAATTCTTGAAAAGGAAGACTTAACATATAGGTTTAGCACCCAGATAATTTGTAAATGATGGCATCGATGATCGCTACAGATCTGTGGAAACTGTCTGAAATCAGAATCTATAAGAGTGAATCATTGTTAAAATTATTGATGAATCTTTGTCAGATTTGTTATTATCCAGAGAAGGTTTGTGTTTGGAGAAAGATTTTCAAATTATGCTGGAAGCAAAAACCAGGAGGCCTCACAGATAAAACCTGAGAGAAGGACAACCCTATCGCAGGAGAGTAACAGAATCTATCCACTTTATTAAGTACATTCTGAGACATATGTGACAGACCAGCACAGACACAATAGGCCAACCTGTACATATGAAGAGTCAGTGTCAGTGCTATGGAACAAGAAACAACATCATAAACCCAATGAGTGCCTGAATATGACAACAGAATGGTACATTTGTAAAACTATACAGAACTTCAAGAAAATGTGCAGAAGTGGGTCACAGTTTCAGAGCAGCAAAAGGGATAAATACTTACTCCTACAAAGAGGTTAATAACATTGAACCTCGTTATCAGCAAAATATACCTGAAAAATACTCTGTTAGATAAAAAGAATTTCAATAGGGATATTAATTATTCAAGCAAATCATATTTGTTAGAATGTATGTCTATCAATCAGGTAAACAAATAGGGTAATCCGCTCACCGAACAAAATGATATGGCAGATGTACTAAATTAATACTTGGCTTTTGACTTTACCAAATAAGCGGAAGCTGATATTGACCCAGTGAGACATAGGTGTTGAGCAATTGAGCAGTATAGTAATGGAGAAGAGGTTCCAAAATCTTTGACAGCACTCCAGTGGAGACAACGTTGCTAGGCCTGGTTGAGGTATATCCTAGATTGCTGAGAGAGTTAAGGGAGCAAATCATGCAGCCATTCACTGAAATTTTCCAGGCCTCTCTGAACACAGTATTATTTCTGGGGGGGATGGAGGATTGCAAATGTGATGCTGTTGTTTAAGAAAAGATCAAAGGAAAGCCCAGGAACTGAAGAGTCCTGTCAGCTTGACATTAACTGGAGGCCATGATGTGGAATAATATCAATTTACACTGAGGGAAAAATAAATTAATCAGTCAACATGACTTTCTTAAGAGCAGCTCATGTCTAATAAATGTAATTGAGTTCTTTGAGGTGGCACAGGCAGTGGATGAAGGTGGTGTTGTGGATGTTGTATATCTGGACTTTCAGAAAGCATTTACACAGTGCCATGTGACAGCTTGGTTAGCAAATTAGAATTGTTTGTGATTAATAGGTCCTTGGCATTGTTATGAAGGTGGAGGTGTGTACTATACCTTTAAGAGAGAGAGGAAGCTGGCCAGGACTGACTGAAAGAGTATGCTGAACAATTTAAAAATGTAACATTTGGTTGACACAATTGGCTGGTTCTGTGTTACCACAGTACAAAAACAAATTCAAATTTGGCCAATCAGTTTAAATTATGCCCCAGAGACCATAATCCAATCTAATTTGAATTTTACTATTTGGGATGACATCAAACCAATGAAATGGTCCAATGCTTTTGGGTGTAAAATCGGACTTTTTGAACGGTTAGAGGGAGAACAGCAAAAACTCCCAAACGCCAACGTAACAGTCAGCAGAATAGGTCCCTGAAAGGTACCTGTCCATAATAAATTTATGCAGCAGATGGCCAAAGCCAAACTAAAGAAATCTACAGAGCAAGTTGACATCCGAGGATGACAACAGTTTTTGAAATTGCTTTGCCATAAATTTAAGAGGGAATTTATTGGATCAAGATTGTAGAGAGGGAGGTAAAAGATAGGTTTAAGAGAACAGAGTTATAAATAGTTGTTATTTTAATGTTTTGGATTTAAAGAATAAAATTGTTCATTTTTACTTTAAACAGTAAGAGCAAGGATAGTTCTTTGCCTTTCGAAAGCTAACAGATTATGGTGCGAAGTGAGCTTTTCTGTTAGTCGGGTTTTAACTAGCAGAGGGATTTACTCCATGTCATAACAGCAGCATGGACTAGAAATTGGCTAAAAGATAGAAAAGATAGTGTAAGGTATAGATAGGCATTCTCAGAGTGGAGATGAGTTGAAAGTAGCGTTCTTCAGGCATCAATGTTGATAACTTTGCTTTTTCTAATTAATATAAATGATTTGGAAATGGGTGTTTAGGACAAAATATGTGAATTGGTAGTTGATATTATGCTACTGAGGATGATACTGAGCAATTTCTGAGACAAGTGGATCAAATGGGCAGACAGCTGGCAGATGAATTTCAATTAAGAGAAATGTGACTTAAGGTATTTTGGCAGAAGAAACATGGAGAAATAATACAGGCTCAATGGCCCATCTTTGAGGGAAACA
Source organism: Chiloscyllium plagiosum (assembly GCF_004010195.1). Taxonomy (NCBI): domain Eukaryota; kingdom Metazoa; phylum Chordata; class Chondrichthyes; order Orectolobiformes; family Hemiscylliidae; genus Chiloscyllium; species Chiloscyllium plagiosum. Next base: position 44,183,626 of record NC_057736.1, on the reverse strand, counting down.
CAGGAACAGTTGGATCTTGGGACTCAAGAACATAATTCTTTGAAGGTGGCCAAGCAAGTTGAAACAGTTGCGAAGGAGTCTTATAGGATTCTTAGCTTCATAAATAGAGGCACAGAGTATAGGAGTAAGGAAGTTATGCCACACCTTTACAAACCATTGGTCAGACCACATTTGAAACATTTTGTTCAGTTCTGGGCACCTTATTTAAGGAAAGAGGGAGTGCAGAGGAGATTTACTCGAATGATACCAGGAATGAGGGATTTCAAATGCAAGAAAAGATTAGAGAAATTGGACTTATTCTTCTAGGAGCACAGAAGCTTGACAGGTTTTCAACATTAAGACAATTTTGACAAGTTAATTGGTATGTCAGCAATCAGGGCTCACAACTTCAAGACTGTCAGCTAGAGAGCTCAGAGTGAAATGAGGAGATAGTTATTTACCCAGAGAGTTGTTCGAATTTGAAATGCGCTGCCTGGGAGAGTGATGGAGTGGATTCCATCAGAGGTTTCAAAAAAGCGCTGAATATATTTTTGAAAGCGATGAGGTTTAAGGGCTACAGAGATAGGGCTGGAAGTGGTACTAGCTGGAGAGCTCTTCTGGGAGCTGTTACAGACATGATGGGTAAAATGCCCTCCTTCTATCCTGCAAATCTCAATGATTCAGTGAATAGACATCCCATCAATTGTAAGTTTGATACAAGTGAAAGTGTTGCTTTCCAAACAGGTCAAGTGGCTGAAACAACTGAAGTTAGAGCCTACAAAGATCTGCTGAGGATGGATTCACTCTAGATCAAAGGTAATGCTATCAGTAATATGGCACCAGAACGAGTATAAGACAGTTGAAAATCTTTATGGAATTCACACAAACTTAGATGTGAACCTGCATGCACATCGTGACCTCAGTTTGCCAAATTAGTTTGGTTAGTTCCAAGAGAGCGATTGATTCAGAAACAAACCATTGTGGACCAACCAGAAAAGGGCCAACCAGTAAAAGATTTAATTTGACTTCCTGGAGCCGTAAAAAAGAAAAACATGTATTGAGATTACACAGATGGACATAACAGTTACGTACTATCAACAGGAAAATCGTTGCTGACTTTACAGGAGTTATACCAATGTTTTCGAACTGTCCAGCACAGCAAAGTTTGCCCGAAGGAGCAAATATTGAGAACAAGAATGAGCAGTACAACCCGCTGGAGCTCATTGACGAATCTTGAGCTGCAGTTGCTCAGACACCAATAATATATGCTGAACAGATTGCTACTGACAATTTGAATTTGTACTGGGATTTGAGCAGAAACAAGTGAAAAAGTGACATTTCAATTCTTTCTATCCCAAAGAAGAATGAGGGTGACAGTGACGAAGATTATAAGTAAGCTGCAGTCCTTTTTTAACATGATTAAGGATATGAAAATGTCTAGTGCGTCAATAAAACAACACAGAAGATGAATGAAGATGTCAAACTTCATCAGTAAGTTCAAGTAAAGAGCTCGCGTATTTAAATATCGGCATATCAACACATTAAAACTTAATAACTGCTTGAACAAAATCGAGATGAGCTGTATACGATAGCATGAATGACACCCCAATGTCCACAACTCAGACATTGTCAAAAGTGCAGCATGGTCGCTCAGTGGCTACACTGCTGTCTCACAGCACCAGGGACCCGGGTTCAATTCCACCCTCAGGCGACTGTCTCTGTGGAGTTTGCACATTCGCCCCACATCTGCATACTCTGAGTTCCTCCTACAGTCACAAAGATGCACCATGGGAAATGCAGGGTTAGAAGGATAGGGCAACAGGTGGGACTGGATGGGATGCTTTTCAGAGGGTCAGTGTGGACTTGATGGGCCAAATGGCCTACTTTGACATTGTAAGGATTCTGTGTCAAGAAAGAATTGTTTAGTCTGAAAATCCAGGATACTGTAAGGGAAGAGAGTACTTGTTATAGCAGAAACGCTGTCTCCCATGATAAACATTTATGAGATTAAAGGTTCTCCAGATGATGTTATGGAACATCTACCTGCACTAACAGGGAAGATTTCCTCCGGACAGGGAAGTCAGGAGACTAAAGTTCCATCAGATAAGGTAATGGATCAATTTCCTAGTTTACCAGGAAGGCCACCCTCTGCATCTAACACATGGGAGATCCTTGAGCAGAGAAATAATTGGTTGGAATCAATGTTGACAGTCCTCAAGCTAAAAACCCAGCAATTTATCACTATCTCCTGTGGAAACTTTGGAGGCTGGTTGTAAGTGTAAAAGATTTTAACAATGTTAATAATGGGGGAAAGGTCCTCAGGTGGGGAAGGGGTCAGGGAAGATGGTGTGTAAGTTAATGGTGCTGAAAGAATTAAGTTCCACCAAATCTGATGAGGTCACACAGTAGAAAGAAATCACAAAAACTCAAGGGAAACACATGTCCGGTTTGACTCCTATCAATCTTAATAATTATGCCTAATCCATCAAGGTAATTTGTACCTATTGTTATTATGCAATTATCTATGCCTGTTTTTATTAAGACTGAATCGTGGTTTATCTTGTATCACTGCTAACTATTAATCACACAACACCAGGTAATGGTCCAACAGGTTTATTTGGAAGTACTAGCTTTTGGAGCGCTGCTCCTTCATCAGGTAGTTGTGGAGTATAAGATCGTAAGACTCAGAATTTATAGCAGAGGATTACAGCGTCATACAGTGACATATTGAAAAATATTTGCTCAATATATCACTGTATGATACTGTAAACTTTTGTTATAAATTCTGTCTTATGGCCCTGCTCCACAGCTACCTAGTCAAGGAGCAGTGCTCCAAAAGCTAGTGCTTCCAAATAAACCTGTTGTAATACAACCTGGTGTTGAGTGATTTTTTAACTTTGTCCACCCCAGTCCAACACTGGCTCCTCCACATCACTGGACCTTAGACTCAGTTTAGAAAGGGAGCATTTTAATCTAATTTTGGTTGCTTTTGGTTGGGCGGCCCGGTGGCACAGTGGTTAGCATTGCTGCCTCACAGCGCCAGAGACCTGGGTTCAATTCCCGCCTCAGGTGACTAACTGTATGGAGTTTGCACATTCTCCCCGTGTCTGTGTGGGTTTCCTCCAAAAATGTGCAGATTAGGTGAATTGGTCATGCTCAATTGTCCAAAGTGTTAAGTGTAGGGGAATGGGTCTGGGTGGGTTGTGCTTCGGCAGGTTGGTGTGGAGCTGATGGGCCTGTTTCCACACTGTAAGTAATCTAAATGAGCCGAAAGTTGCATTCTACAGGTGCATCACCAACATTAAGTTTCTGCTAACTGTTTGCTTATGCTTTAATTACAGTGTAAGCTGATTTTAGTTTGGTCTTAAAAGAGCAGAAGGGAAGCATTAGGCTCTGGTGTAGCAATGATAGTGTCCCTACCTCTGAGTCAGGAGGCTCAAGTTCAAATCTTACCTGCCCCAGAGGCATGTAATAACATCTTAGACCAAGTTGATTAGAAATATTTAGAAAGGAGGTGATGGCTGCACTCTATCCAAACACAAGCACACAGGAGTTGCTACTGCAATGTAAAACCAAGGCATAGCTAGACTGTGAGCCAACATAGATTAGATTAAACTCCCTACAGTGTGGGAACAGGCCCTTCAGCTCAACAAATCCACACCGACCCTCCAAAGAGTAACCTACCCAGACCCGTTCTCTCTGAATGATGTACCTAATGCTACGGGCAATTTAGCATGGCCAATTCACCTGACCTGCACATCTTTGGACTGTGGGAAGGAACCGCAGCACCCGGAGCAAACCCACGCAGACACGGGGAGAACGTGCAAACTCCACACAGACAGTTGCCCAAGGCTGGAATCAAACCTGAGACCCTGGTGCTGTGAGGCAGCAGTGCTAACCAGTGAGCCACTGTGCCACCCTATCAACAGTTATATGATAGTTGGTGAATAGGACATGATGCAAATTATGACATAGACATAGACAGCAAAGATTAAGCTGGCCTCAAATATATGGAGGGTAGGAAATAGGTTGAGCATTAGAGGAGTAAAATCTGAAAGCAACAACGTCTTGGATGAGGTTTCAATGATGTGGCAGTGCTGTTGTTGGGTTGGACAAAGTCAGAAGTCACACGACACCAGATTATATTCCAATAGGTTTATTTGAAACCACAAGCTTTTGTTCGGTCAAGTCTCAATCGCAGAGGATATTACAGAGTTAAAGGTAGTCAGTCTTTGTTATAGTTTGGATATGGGGTTGGAAGCTTAACCCAGGTTCAACTATAACACCGAGATTATAAATAGTCAAGCAGAACCTCAGCCTGTTTCCAGTATGACAGGTGGTGTCAGTGGCTTCTGATCAGTGGTACATCTTGAATAACAATGAGTACAGTACTCCTAGGTCATTTCATAGGGCAATGAAAGTTCAACTAGATTGCTTTGAGTCTGGAATCCAATATAGGGCCAGAACAAGTAAGGGTGATAGATTTCCATCAGTAAAAGGATTTGGGTGAATCTTTAATCGGTTATAGTATTTTTGAGATATTGCTGAGGGTAGTGTCAAATGTCAAACTGGGATTGATCATATTGAATGGAATTGCCTTCCATTCTCTGTACTGTCTTAAACACACAAAAAAAATGTCATCATACACGTGGACAGGAGAACATTTCTTAGCTGGATTTATTTACAGATTCAAAAAAAAAAGGACTTGAACTTGGGTAACACCTTTCATGATCTCAAGACATTACAAAGAGCTTTACAGCCAATGCATCATCTTTGAAGTATATTCATCATGGCCAATTGCCACAGCAAGATCCCAGAAACGACAATGTCATGTTGATCATGTTATCTGTGGAGCGGATCAAAGGTTCTCCGCTACCCTCCTAAGTACATACAGAAATAAGGAAGGATAACAAGACACAATTCAATAAACATGTTCATAAAATATAAATGTATGCTTTTCAGAATACATTTCCTAGTTTAATAATTAACAGGACTTTTAGATAAAATAGTTGTCCACTTCTTCAAATATCCTAACCATCTGTTTCTGCTGCCAGACTGGATTGCCAATTCTGCATATTCACCTCCCTCCATATAAAGTAATTAAATTCATAATTAAGATGAAGTATTAGAGCAGCTTTAAGACTGTGAAGCAATGTAACGTCTATATAAAGTAATCACTGTGACTACATTACTTAACAGATGGCAGGAAAATAATATAAAAATAGAGCTTATATTTTACTAACTCATTTTATGAATTAACATATATTATCTTTAATATATTCAAGAAACAAGACTGAGATGCAGTTGTTGGTATGCACGAGAAAAGTAAATGTAGATTGCAAGATCTAGACCTTGATTGACTTTGACTCCTTCCTGGCATCAAGAGAAAACAGAACCAGATCAATGGAAGAATGAAAAATTAATTTTTATTTTCAAAAGTTAACCCAATAGTGAAGTAACGGCTTCAAGGATTTTATTTAACCGATGTAAAGATTTGTAGGAACCTGAATTGTTGAACAACTAGTTCAACAATTTTTACTTCACTGCTGAAAATATCACAGTAAATTGTTACAGCATTGAGGCTGGAGGGAGATGGAAGGTAGTAGTTTCCTGAATTGCTAATACCCTCATTCAATTAATTCTCAAACTCTGTGATCCAAGGAACAAATTAAAAGCATTAGCAAACTAGGTTTTGGGAATATTTCTGAATTTGTCAGCAGGTCTGGCAGCATTCACGGAGAGAGGAACAGAGTTAACCTTTTGAATCCATGACTCTTCTTTTAGATTTGTACTTTCAGGAATTCTCTTCTGAAGGGCATTGTGGGTCAGCCTGCAGCAGGTGGACCGAAAGCAGCTCACCACCATCTGCTCAAGGGACAACTAGGAATAGGCAATAAATGGCTGGTCAGCCAGCCATGCCCCCATCCCACAAAATGGATGAAAATAACTCTCCAACTCACTGGACATCTTTGGATTTGAAATATGAACTCTTTTTCTCTCCACATGGTGCTGCTAGACTTGTTCAGTCTCTCCAGCAATTTCTGACTTTATTCAAACCTTCAGAATCTGCGGTCTATTTATTTTTAAAATTCCTGATGTGAATTTTTAGCATGCACAATTCTACGTTGGGGAGGCTGAATATATGTATTTCCCAGCTTCAGTTTGTTTATTCTTCCTCGAAATGTAGACATTACTACCAAGACCAGTATATGTTGCCCTTCCGTAATAGTTTTTGAATTGTGTTTGGAGTGAATTGCAATCATGTTCAAATGTCCATCATAGTTGGCCACAGTCACATTTATAATGAAGCAAACACATTATGAGTAAACATCTCAAAGGCACTTTGATAAAGATTTCATTCTGACCAGATTGCTGTCTTGCAAACACAAAACATGCTGTCAGAAATTAAGCTGACATCGAGTGTGCAACAGTTCCAAAAAAGCACAGCTACTGACAGAGCATCACAAGAATGTCGAAAGCTCTGAAAGCTGCTGTAGGCAACTGAAATAAACAATCAAAAGATCAAAGAAGCAGGGCCCAGCTGTAACGATGGGCAAGAGAAAATGGCTGCAACTTTTGTTGTTCCAGCTCTGGGTAAAATGAAATGTGATGTGAAATAAAATTGGTATTGTTTCCATTTACAACTGCAAAAGATGAAACAACATCAGACTTATTTAACCAGCCAGAGTAGCTACATATTACTACATTCGTATTACTGTTGAGAAAAGGCTATGTTTGAAAGAGCATTCCACCTGAAATTTCTATTAAAAACAGAGTAAAGATCTGACAGTACCAGCTTTGAAGGCAAGCTTTGAACCCCAATTGAATGTAGTGTGGATGTGGCACATGGTCAACATTAAGATACAAAATGATTTAAGATTCCATTCATCAATGTGTGCCTTCATTAACTCAACTCACAGAATCCTATAAACTAGAAACTAAAGATGATCTATTTAAAGACAGGAGTGTATTGTGCACAAAAGATTCTGCTGTGAGAGCACATTTGCTGAGAGAATTGAAACTTACTCTTAGGGAAAAAAAGAGATGTGCAGAAGTGCTGAGGTTATAAACCAGCAACTACAACATATTCATGGCATAACAACCAGGTCTTGCATTATGGTGAAAGATACTCTGTGCCTAAAAGACAGAACAATCACTGTGGCACAATGGTTAGCACTGCTACCTTACAGTGCCAGAGATCTGGGTTCCATTCCCGCCTCAGCCGACTGACTGTGTGGAGTTTGTATGTTCTCCCTATGTCTGTGTGGGTTTCCTCCCACAGTCCAAAGATGTGCCAGTTAGGTCAATTGGCCATGCTAAATTGCCCATAGTGTTAGATGAAGGGGTATGGGTGGGTTGTGGGTCGGTGTGGACTTGTTGGGCCGAAGGGCCTGTTTCCACACTGTAAGTAATCTAATCTTAAAAAAAATGGCTAGGATGTATGTACAACAGACAATATGCAAAAGAGAAGAAGACATGTATAGCATAAGTTATGCAGTTCTCTCAATACAAGAAGGTCAATCATTTTACATGCAAGTGTACAGCTAGAAGCAAGCACAGATAGCTGCTCGAGAGTTATCAGTGAAAGAATCTATTGAGTTACTCTACATCATAGGGCTGGTTGAGTCAAGTGCCAGATTGTTTGTGATTATTGGAATGATGATGCCAGGGGAGAATGGCAAGTCAACGTAAAACATCTCATGCGCCTAGGTCCAATGAAGAGACAGCAAAGGAGGAACTCATGAAAATCCATTCCATACTTCCTTGTACAGCAACGCTGTCCTACACTTGTCAGAACCTCACTGACTGGCCTTAGCCTCCCATTCCACTTAACTGAGTCAACTTCATCTTTGTGGAGAAAATGAGCACTGCAGATGCTGGAGATCAGAATCTCCTGTTCCCTGGATGCTGCCTGACCTGCTGTGCTGTTCCAGCAATAAAGTTTCAACTTTGATCTCCAGCATCTGCAGATCTCACTTTCTCCTCGAAGATTTCAACCTACTGCGAATCCTCTTACAAGGATGCCTTCCTTGAAGAAGCTCTCTGCCTCTCTCTACAAAGATTTCAGTGAGTCCCTCTCTCACTGCACACCCCAGGTCATCTCCTCTGCCAACTCCCCTCCTCCAAGTCCCTCCTCCCTACCTTTTATCTTCTCCTGCTGAACACTCTCTGCTCATTCCTGAAGAAGGGCCTGTGCCCGAAACGTCGAATCTCCTGTTCCCTGGATGCTGCCTGACCTGCTGTGCTGTTCCAGCAATAAAGTTTCAACATAGGTAGATGAAGGTGAGGGAGAAGGTGATATGTCAGAGGGTAGAGTGGATAGATGGGAAAGGTGATGGACAGGTCAGGAGGGTGGTGCTGAGTTGGAGGCTTGGGACTGGGATAATGTGTGGGGAAGTGAATTGAGGAAACTGGTGAAATCCACATTGATCCTGCGTGGTTGCAGTGTCACAAGGCAGCATATGAGGTGTTCTTCCTTCAGGCGTCGGGTTGTAGGGGTTTGCCCTTGGCGGAGTGGTAGGGGGGGTGTTGAGGTGTTTAGCCATGGGGTGGTGGGGTTGACTTCCCATCTGTCCGCTCTACTCTCCTCTCTGACCTATCACCTTCTCCCTCAACTTCATCTACCGATCACATTCCCAGCTATCTTTCCCCTAACCCCACCCCTCTCCCATTTATCTTTTAGCTTCGCCAGCCAACAAGCCTTGTTACTGATGAAAGACCTATGCCTGAGACATCGATTCTCCTGCTCCTCAGATGCTGCCTGACCTGCTGTGCTTTTCCAGCACCACAGTCCTTGAAGTTCATCTTTGTGCCAACTGGAGTAACAGCAATGGCTCCACTCTAGGTGGCGCTGCAAATACCAGAGAACTGATTGGTTAGCAGCTCTCAGAGGCAGTTCAACTACTCTGCCAAAGAAATCCATACAGGAAATTCCCTCTGCAAGAGTCAGGAACCATACTGACAGCCAATAGACTTGTCTATAGCCAATAGACTGGCTCATAACAAGCTTACCACAGCTACTATTCAACTCTGCCTTCTATTTCTGAGCAGTGACATCTTTCCCTTCATATTGTGCTATTGTAGACAATCCTTGGAGGTCTTCTGATGCAATGAGTCACATTCCTGTCTCTGACCCAGAGGACTTGGTAGTCAAGCAAGGCACATTCATGATGCCACCAAACAAATTGAGTATCAACCTGTAGCCCTTCTAACACAAATCAATGACTGGCCGGTAAGATCAGGAGTGATTGCTGGTTGACTGTCTAGTGGGCAAGCATTGGCGTCTCTACCATTACTATCAGAAACTCCAGACTACAGTAGGATCCATGTTGCACAGCAACTTGAATGCCTTCGGTGCAGATTGGATTTGTGGGCTGGATGACCAACTTGGATCAGACTGGGGCCAACAGCACAGGGTTTAATTCCTGTTCTGGTGAAAGAGCTTTCAGATCATCCTCCTGACCCTCCTTGTGATGGGGTCAGAAATGCTGCCAGACAGAGAGCTGGAAAAGAAGCAGAGGAACATTCGACAAGCCTGAAGTGTTGGTCCGTGAGATTACAATTGTACTACGTAATGCCCCGACCATTATCTCCAACTTCTCATTCACATTGGCATCTGCTGAGATGCAATGATGCTGGTTTCTTTTAATAAGTCAGCTATTGTCAGAAATTGTCAATGTAGACATGAATATATAATTTATGGAGATGAGACTTTGGACTTGTCATCTGCAAGGAGCTCAATTTTGAAAGATCTCAGCATGAGCCATCAAACATTATGCTTGGCTGCTGATAACATTCTGGACAATATATACGTTTTCTTGTATTCTATCTTAGTATCTCCATCATTAAAAGCATTGCCATGTTTGAAAACTATGAATGATAGGGAAGTTTTATCACATAAGATGACTTTTCAAAAGATTGATAAAACACTGGTTAACTCATTAAATGCTGCTAACTTTCTGGTCTGAACATTTAGATTATTGGCTGCAACGTAGTTACAGTTCATGTCTTTGATTGAAGATATGTAATACAGTTTCGACAAAGTAGCATGTTTAAAAATTGTTTCATGAGATGAGTGCATTGCAGGTCAGGTGAGTATTTATTTTCCATCCCTAGTTGCCCTTAAACTGAGAAGCATATGCAGCCATTTCAAAGGGCAGTAATCATCAACCCCATTGCAGTGGGTCTGGGGTCATGTGTAGCTAGATCAGGTAAGGATGGCAGATTCCCCTCCCTGAAGGACATAGTGAATCTAATTATTATTTAATGGCCACCATTACAAAGAGTAACTTCCAATTTCGTTTTTTTAATTAAATGAATATAAATTATTGTGCAGGGTCTCTAAAATGGTGGCAGCTCTTGAATCAAGGTCTTGTCCAATTCATGCACATTTAATTCTCATTTCCTCTTTTTTTCTCTTTTATTTGAGCTTTTTACTTACCTTCGTGGAAGAGTTTGGTTGTGGAGAGAGCAGTGGCGATGGACCTTGGCTGGATCCCAGCTCAAGTCCAGATGGTTGTCAAAGGCAAAGAAGGTGTGAGCCCCAGTGGATTGGCCCAGTGCATGGGGACAGTGAACCCAGTGCTGGGGGACAGTGAGCCCAGTGTGGGGGAGAGTGAGCCAAATGTGGGGGGAGGGGGGAGAGTGAGCCCAGTGCGGGGGACAAAGACCCCAGTGCGGGGAGGAGAGTGAGCCTAGTGTGGGGAGGAGACTGAGCCCAGTGCGGGGAGAGTGAGCCCAGTGCAGGGGGTAGAGTGAGCCCAGTGCAGGGGGAGAGTGAACCCGGTG
>NC_057736.1:44163341-44164164 GCF_004010195.1 Chiloscyllium plagiosum | reverse complement strand
GCCCAGTGTGGGGGGAAAGTGTGCCCAGTGTGGGGGGAGAGTGAGCCCTGTGGGGGGGCACAGTGAACCCAGTATGGGGGAGGGGAGAGTGAGCCCAGTGCGGGGGGACAGTGAGCCCAGTGTCGGGAGAGAGTGAGCCCAGTGTGGGAGACAGAGTGAGGCCAGTGTGGGGGACAGTGAGTCCAGTGCAGGGGGAACAGTGAACTCAATGCATCGGGGAGAGTGAGCACAATGTGGGGCTGAGCCCAGTGTGGGGGGGACAGTGAACCCCATGCAGGGGCAGAGTGAGCCCAGTGTGGGGGGGACAGTGAACCCAGTGTCGGGGGTAGAGTGAACACAGTGTGGTTGGTCAGTGAACCCAGTGTCTGGGGGGCACAGTGAGCCCAGTGTGGGGGGACAGTGAACCCCATGCAGGGGCACAGTGAGCCCAGTGTGGGGGGGACAGTGAACCCCATGCAGGGGCACAGTGAGCCCAGTGTGGGGGGAGAGTGAAACCCATGCAGAGGCACAGTGAGCCCAGTGTGGGGGGACAGTGAACCCCATGCAGCGATCCCAGTGCGCGGAGGAGAGTGAGCCCAGTGTGGGGAGTGAGCCCAGTGTGGGGGGTAGAGTGAGCCCAGCTTGGGGGACAGTGAGTCCAGTATGGGGGACAGTGAACCCCATGCAGGGGGACAGCGAGTCCAGTGCAGGGGGGACAGTGAATCCAGTGCAGGGGAGACAGTGAACCCAGTGCAGGGGGGACAGTGAGCCACGTTTGGGGGAGGGAGTGAGCCCAGAGCAGGGGGGACAGAGTGAGACTAGTGCAGGGGGAACAGTGAACACC
>NC_057736.1:44099058-44160962 GCF_004010195.1 Chiloscyllium plagiosum | reverse complement strand
GTGAGCCCAGTGTGAGGGGGAGAGTGAGCCCAGTGTGAGGGGGAGAGTGAGCCCAGTGTGAGGGGGAGAGAGAGCGCAGTGTGAGGCAAAGAGGGTGAGCCCTGTGTGAGGGGGATAGTGAGCCCAGTGTGAGGGAGAGTGAGCCCAGTGTGAGGGAGAGTGAGCCCAGTGCCCGGGGAGAATGAGACCAGTGCGAGGGGGGAGTGAGCGCAGTCCGGGGGTAGAGTGAGCACAATGCAGAGTTAGAGTGAGTCCAGTGTGAGGGGGAGAGTGAGCCCAGTGTGGGGTGAGTGTGAGCCCAGTGCCCAGGGAGAATGAGTCCAGTGTGAGGCGTGTGTGAGTGCAGTGCAGGGGTAGAGTGAGCCTAATGTGGGTGGGGGAGTGAGCCCAGTGTGAGGACAGAGTGTGCCCAGTGTGGGGGAGAGTGAGCCCAGTGTGGGGTGAGTGTGAGCCCAGTGCCCAGGGAGAATGAGTCCAGTGTGAGGCGTGTGTGAGTGCAGTGCAGGGGTAGAGTGAGCCTAATGTGGGTGGGGGAGTGAGCCCAGTGTGAGGACAGAGTGTGCCCAGTGTGGGGGCGAGTGAGCCCAGTGTGGGGGGAGAGTGATCCCTGTGCGAGGGAGAGAGTGAGCCCAATGCGAGGGGAGAGTGAGCCCAGTGTGAGGAGTGAGTGTGCCCAGTGTGGGGGGAGTGTGAGCCCAGTGTGGGGAGAGTGAGTGAGCCCAGTGTGAGGAGAGAGTGAGCCCAGTGTGAGGAGAGAGTGTGCCCAGTGTGGGGGGAGAGTGAGCTCAGTGTGAGGAGAGAGTGTGCCCAGTGTGGGGGGAGAGTGTGCCCAGGGTGAGGGGAGAGTGAGCTCAGTGTGAGGAAAGAGTGTGCCCAGTCTGAGGAGATAATGTGCCCAGTGTGTGGGGAGAGAGTGGTGAGGGGAGAGTGAGCTCAGTGTGAGGAGAGAGTGAGCCCAGTGTGGGGGGAGAGTGTGCCCAGTGTGGGGGGAGAGTGTGCTCAGTGTGGGGGGAGAGTGAGCTCAGTGTGAGGGGGAGAATGAGCCCAGCATGGGGAAAGCCCAGCATGGGTCATCTGCATACCTGTGGCTTAAGAAAGGACTGTAATGTTTAACTTTGAACATCACTTCTTTATTTTGCTACTTTATACTGATAAGTATTGTAGTGATGATTTTTTTAAACTTATTTCTTCAGTTTTTTACTTTTGTTCCTTGGTTTTCTACCTAGCTACCTTTGTACTCAAGATGGCGCAGGGAACCGTGCACTTTCACTGTATTTCTGTACTTGAGTACATGTCTTAAAAATGTGTTGCTGGAAAAGCGCAGCAGGTCAGGCAACATCAAAGGAGAAGGAGAATCGACGTTTCGGGCATAAGCCCTTCTTCCCCAGCATCTGCAGTCCTCACTTTCTCCTCCTTGAGTACATGTGACAACAATACAGCAGAACCTAAATCTAAATTTAATATCTAAATTCCTCAAGGTAACGTGGTAGGATTTGAATTCATGTCTGCAGAGCATTTTTAATGGCATTTGAATTACTAACCTGGTACCATCACTGCAATGTCACCATTTCCCGGCACATTCTCCTTGTTTTCCTGACACTGATTCTGTGTTTGTGTTGGAACAAAGGCAGGACTGGTACTTGTCAACCATTATCAGGATTTCAGAGACTGAGGGTTGCCCTGAGCAATGGTACAGACAGCATTAATTCGGGTTCTCATCATACACAGTTCCTGATATTCAACCCTGGATCTGTATAATTGGCAGCTGACCCGATACCAGCTGTTTGCCAGCACCGCTCAGTCCTTTCTCACTTCTGATCTTCTGAAGCAAAAAGGAAGGTGCTCCCCTGACTCTCAGCAATCAAGTCTCCGGAGCAGGCTGCATCTCTGATCTTCAGGTGCTTTTGTGTGTCTCCTTCACCAGACCTTCAACACGATGATAGAACTCATTCTTTTACACTCTTCCTTTGAAGTGATGAATTTGCCTCGAGCTACTTCTGATAACGCAGAGATGTGAGAGAGAAATTTTGTTTGCTGTCTGTGGATGAGCGATAAAGTGAAGGTGTTTTCATAAAAAGACTTATCGAGGAGTCAGCAAATGGGAGGGAGATGTATTTAATTCATGCACAACAAGCTGACTTCATATAAAAAGAAAAGCATTCAGATTCAGATCCACAAAGCATTATGCATTATCGATAAGCATCACAGGAGTTGTGAATGTTGCAGAATTTATAATATTTATTGATAGCTTTGTAAAAAAAGAAGCAGAATTTTTCTCTCATGTGTATAGATTCAATTCGTGAAAGATGAGGAGGTCGGCTAAGGTCAGTATAATTGGCTGAGTTCTCCCTGGAATTCTCCATTGCTATCTTTTTTGCATTCTGTGCATTTTCCACCAAGTAAGCTACTTAAAGCTGCACATAACAGACTCTTGCACCATCTGTGTCACTTTCAAAACTGTGAACATAGAAAAAGACACCTTGAGCTGCAGGTCCTTCGTTCCTTGAAAGTGGAGTCACACATGGACAGGGTGGTGAAGAAGACTTTTGGCACATTCATAGGTCAGTTCATTGAGTATTGGAGTTGGAATGTCATGTTGTAGCTCTACAGGCTATTGGTGGGACCACTTTTGGAATACTGCATACAATTTTAGTCTCCCTGCTGTAGGAAAGTTGTTGTTAAACTTGAAAGGGTTCAGAAAGGCTTATAAAGATTTTGCTGGATTGGAGGGTTTGAGCTATGGGGAGAGGCTGAATAGATTGAGGGCTACTTTCCCTGGAGCAATAGAGGTTGAGGGGTGACTTTATAGAGGTTTATAAAATCGTGGAGAGCATAAGTAAAATGAATAGCTAAGGTGTTTTTCCCAGGGTAAGGGATCCAAAACTGGAGGGGTTGGGTTTAAGGTGAGAGGGGTAAGATTTAAAAGGGACCTAAGGGGCAACTTTTTCTTACAGTGGGTGATGTATGTATAGAATGAATTGCCAGAGGAAGTGGTCTGGCTGGTACAGTTGTAACATTTAAAAGGCATCTGGATGGATACATGAATAGAAAGGATTTAGAGGGATATGAGCCAAATGCCGGTAACTGGGACGAGATCAGTTTGGGAATCTTGATCGGTATAGACGAGGTGGTCTAAAGTTTGTGACTCCAACTTGCAGCATCCTCAGAGGACCTGATCCCCCTAAAAATCAAAAATATAACAATCTGTAACTTTAATATATTCAGCAGATGAGCTGCCTGGAGTAGAAAACTCCCGAGAGTCAGAGCTTCTTCAGAGTAAATGTTATCTTTCACCTTTGTCTTAAATAGACAGCTTCTCAATTCTTGGTTCTTAACTTCTCAAGTGCATTAGGGATGCTTTCCTTATCGGGGTTGGTTAAATAACGTGTACACTACCCTGAAGAGCAACAATGACATGCTACTGCTGAGGTTATTGCAGTAACCTGTGACATGAATCAGTCAGAGTTGATCCATTTGGCAATGCACAGTCCTGATTGAGGTATCACTGGTTAGGATTGGAGTGATAATGGAGGGGTAAAGCATATGGAGAAAGTGAGGACTGCAGATGTTGGAGATCAGAGTCGGAAAGCATGTAATGCTAGCTGCTTCTGGACTGTTGTGTTCCTGCATACTTTTATGAATCAACATTCTATTTTTCTCCAACATGACTATTTTATTGCTCTTCTCATCTGGGTCTGGTGCCCCCTTCACCATTTATTTCCTATTTTGGTCTTTATGTCTTCTTATTGTCTTATTGAACAATCTTCTATTTATTTTTCTGCTGAGCAAAGTACAGCCATTAACAATCTTTCACTCTCTCTCTTTGATTTAAATAACTGTTGTCTATTCACTCCCTTTTGTGTTGAGATCCTAATGGAGTTGTTCTTTCAGCTCTTTGATCAAAAAAGGCTATTGAACAAAAGCATTAACATGGGCCTGATCTTCTTGTCTCTCCTGATGGCCGGTTTCCTCACAGTGTGCACCACAAACAGCCATTCCCCACCCCCATCCACTCTCCACCTCCATACACCCCGGTCACCTCAAAGCTCACCCTTACTGTGCCTGCCACCTGTATACCCTCACCCCTATTATCTTGCCCCTTTACCCACCTGGCACCTTAGCTACCTGTTACCCTATCTTCCCATCCATCTGCCTTACTACCCACCCACCCAATTTGCACCCAGCCCACTCATGCAGCTACCATCCTACCCCCTCTCCCAACCTGCTTCCCGAATTTCTCACTTCCTTGCAAACTTGTCTTCTGTCAATATATGTGGCATTGACTTAGTGGAATACAGCATCTATTGCAATAAAAAGGGATGTAGCTTCTCCATGGCTTACTGGATTCTGTGTATCGTGATGACTCTTCTGTCAGCCATCCCAGCCAGAACAACCTTGGGAAGGTAAGTGGGTGGCACGGTGGCTCAGTAGTTAACACTGCTGCCTCACACCACCAGGCCTCTGGGTTTGATTCCAGCCTCGGGCGATATTCACCCCGTGGGTTTCCTCCAGGTGCTCCGGTTTCCTCCCACAGTCCAAAGCTGGGCAGGTTAGGTAGATTGGCCATGCTAAATTACCCAGAATGTCCAGGGATATGCTGGCCAGGTAAGTTAGACCTGGGAAATGCAAGGTTACAAGGATAGGTAGGGGGATGGGATGGTCCACACTGTAAAGTTCTATTCTATGATAAGGTGGCCTGATCTCTATCAGCAATAGAGATTATAACACAGATTGGAAAACAGAGGCCATAATTTCTTCTCTTTCTCTCTGTAAGGCGGTACGGTGGCTCAATGGTTAACACTGCTGTCTCACGGCTCCAGGGACCCAGGTTCAATTCCAGCCTTGGGCGACGGCGACTGTCTGTGTGGAGTCTGCACATTCTCCCTGTCTCTGTGTGGGTTTCCTCCCACAATCCAAAGATGTGCAGGTCAGGTGAACTGGCCATGCTAAATTGCCCATAGTGTTAGGTGCATTAGTCAGGGGTCAATATTGGGTTGGGGAATGGGTCTGGGTGGGTTACTCTTTGGAGAATGGGTGTGGACTTGTTGGGCTGAAGGGCCAGTTTCCATACTGAGGGAATCTAATCAAAGTACTGATGGGCAAGTTTGCGGAATCTCTTTGGATCATGAGCAAGCTCTGGCTCAATGTGGGTAGCCTACCTATAGGCTGTAGCTGTTACTTTATCCTCAGTAGCTCCAATGCCCAAATGCCAGTGATATTCTGGTGGCATATTGTTCAGAAGCCTCCTTTCCCTGACTATCCTCTCCTCAGCCTCTTGTCGAATATCACTCGCTTTAGAAATGGAGGCTGTCCTTTTCCCTTTCTTTCAACAATTGTAAATGAGTGACTTTATGAGTGATCTACATATATCCTTTAGCTAGTGCATTACATCTTTTACTCCTTGCTCAGTATAAAATCTGAAAGGTCATGTACAAGAGCTACTCTGAAACAAATCAAAAATCTTTCAGAAACTCTTTGTCAAGATGTCATCTGCAATTAAGGAAGTTTTGCTTTGGAGATTCTCTGTGGGCATTATCTAAAAAAAAGTGAGTGCTTACCCAATGATCAAATATTCACCTCTGTCATCAAATACTGTCCCAGTTTCCTCAATGGTTTGTGATCTCTCAGCCCTCCATAGGTCTTCACTCCACATAATTTTTTGTTTTTTTTATTGGGATATGGGCATTGCTTCTAAGGCCAGCATTTATTGTCTTTGAATGCTTAAGAAGGCAATTAAGAGACAGCCACTTGCTGCGGGTATGGGATTGATGGTCAAGATGGCAGCAAAGTAGGACATTTCAGCTAGAGCTCATCCACTCCATTCATTTCCTTTCTTTCTCTTTTCACTTCTTCTATTTTGTGTGTTTTCTTTCTCTTTTTTTCTTCTTAGAGCTGTCCTTTACTCCTGGCCTCAGCTTGGACTAGAACACTGAACCTCGGGGCAAACCCAGCAAGGTGTCCTGTTGGCCTGGCATGGTGGTCTCCCAGTCTGGTGTGGTGGTCTCTCAGTAGCACATGGAGGCGTCTCAGCCCAGTGTGGCCTCAGTATGGACTTCTGGCTTTGAGATGATTCCAGAGTGATCTCCCAGCCTCGAGGTGAATCCTGGAGCGGGTCTGGAGTCAAGGCCCATCACAGACTGGAGGCTAGGTGCCGATGTTGACTGAGTTGTTACTCTGAACTTCTTATTTCTCTATTTTCTCATTTATTCCTACAATCTGTAATGCTGGACATTTTATTTCTTTACCTTTCTAATTTTTTTTTCTTAAGAGCCTGTACTGAACAATCTGTACCTCGGTCCCTTGTATCTAAGTGTAAGTTGTAAACTTTTCACTTTACTCATTTGAGTACATTTGATAATAGAGCTGATTCAATTCATGAAGGTAAGGACAATATATTTCATTTGCTCAAGTTCACCATTTTAAATGAGATTTTTTTTTCTCTACTATTAATGGTAATTGTCATGCTTTCCATCTATGAGACTAGTGGTGTGTTCCAAACTCATCAACTAAATTAAATTCCACTACCCTGATTAGGTTTGAAGCCATGTTCCTAAATTCAGTAATTTTTCAGTCCAATGACATTATCGTTGCATCATTCTATCAAGTTCCTACCAAACAGCATGCCCCTTTGTCTGTTCACAACAGACAGGCCATAGATAATATCCAACCATTGCTCATAAAACTCATGAGGGTCCAATATTTGATGTGGTTCTGTGGTCAGGTAACACTTACTGAGCAATCTCAAATATGCCAGGGCCAACAGTAACAGCCAAAGGAAGATTATCAGTTAGGTTTTGTAATGAGGCATATTTATGCTTGCTGGAAGTCACATATATTCATACACAGGATCTGGTTCTCTGCAGTTAAAAGGGAACTTGTCCAGGAATTGTATCTTTTCAATGAAACAGAAACTTGGGAGACACTGCTTCCTGGTGCATTCCCCATGGCACACCTCAACCATTCAGAGTTGCTGTGTCTTTTTTTGAATTAAAATAAAGGCCCTGGGAGTGTTTTGTAGTGCGTACTGCATGGTCACTTTAACCCATCAGTTCCACTTGCCAACCAATCAACATGTTTCTTATGCAATACAAGCTTATATTTTCATAATGAGTGCAAAATGAAAAACTTTAATGACATGTCTCTTTTTTTTTCAGAAATGATCAAGTTTTCTTGTTGATATTTTTTCCCTGGTTCCTCCACTCACCCTCTCCCTGTTTCTCTGACACCATCTCAATCTCTCTGCCCCCCATTAATAACCTCCTCTACATTCCTCTTCTCTCCAATTCACAGGATATAACCTGGTTTGGAAGGTCTGACAGCCTTTCAATCTGGCTAAATCCCACAAATCACAATCTGGAACTGCCATTCAATCCCACAGGAACCAAAGAAAAGCTTTCTTCCTGGTTTTCTAACAGTGAAATTCATAATTCACCCCATCACTGCCTCTCCTTAAAATCAGCTCAAAGCTCTTGGCTTGGGCAGCACGGTGGCTCAATGGTTAGCACTGCTACCTAAAAGGATCAGGGTCCCAGGTTCGATTCCAGCCTTGGGCAACTGTCTGTGTGGAGTTTGCACATTCTCCCTGTGTCTGCCTGGGTTTCCTCTGGGTGCTCTGGTTTCCTCCCACAGTCCAAAAATGCGCAGGTTAGGTGAATTGGTCATGCTAAATTGCCCGTAGTGTTAGGTTCATTAGTCAGATGGAAGTGGGTCTGGTTGGATTATTCTTTGGAGGGTCGGTGTGAACTGGTTGGGACGAAGGGCCTGTTTCCACACTGTAGGGAATCTAATCTCAAGTAGCCAGAAAATACAAGACAGAATGGTTAGATTATCGGAAAACGTGTTAGTGGCAAGAATAAGATAAAAAAAGGGAAAGACATCAATGTAGGACTTTATCCACTCTCATTATTGAAGGGAAAGGTTAACATCATTGAGCTTTGCATTCTGTCATGGGCTATTAGACAGACATTTTCTCAATCCTTTACTGCTGATATATCCAGTATAATTAAGTCATGCTGTATAAGATTTATACCCTGATTGGAATGGATGCATTTTGCAATTTTCTTGCATGAAAATCTAATTAATGGCCTTTTCAATCTGGAGTGAGGAGAAGTCAATGCTCTGAAAAGCAAACACTCTTCATTCCAGGGATATGTCTTCAACATCAAACGTTCTCAGGGCAAGGTTAGACAGGCAGTAAAGCTCCCGCTACATTATTACATTGACCTCTCACACAGCAGATAAAATCCAGGTCAGGTACACAGAGTCTAATTATTCCTGAATAATTTAAAGACTAAAGAACTGACCAAAAGGTAATCATTAGCCCTTATTTGCTTCCACTTGGTCAAGGAGTTGAAACCAGCATCCAAAATGGCCACATGGAGGCATGTAAAGGAGCTGATTACCACTGACAATGCCTGCTAGTGCTTCTTAAAGATGGTGCACAGCAATTTGGTGACTATTTTGCAATAGTGCTTTCAGTGGCCAGCTTTTTGAAGGTGACCTCACATTGTCATCAATTTCAAATACTACTCAAAGACATACACACCAGTTTATTTCTGGCACCACTGGAACTGGGAACGGTATTGTGTGAGGGCTTTAGGATCTTGGATTAACCCGGTGATAGCAGCAAAGAACTGGTCCTCTCTGGGTATAACGCCACAGGAAGGGTGAAGTTCAGAAGGGGAGAGATAAAAGCATGGTGAGCTAGGCAAAAACATGAATACTAGCCACAGGAATGTCAGAAATACATGCAGAGAGGATTATGGAGACTGACTAATATTAGGCAGTAGAGTTTGTGGAATAGTCTTTTATTTTTCCAATAATGTAGCAGTAAGATGAGATATTGGTATAACTCTGTATGCCCTATTATTTAGCATTTATTCCTTATATGTAAAATACCCGAAGATTATTATTTAACTCGTTGTCTCCTCAACCAGTCTGTCTCAAGATCAAAACTTCTGGATGTAGTCATAAGTGCACACAAGAAAAGAAAAGGGATATCTGATCAAACCTCTCTCTACACTGACCACATCAAACACTCCCAAGACAGCTGCAGCACTGGGTTAGATGCAGAGTAAAGCTTTCTCTACACTCTCCCCATCAAACACTTTCAGGACAGGGTTAGACACAGAGTAAAGCTTCTTCTACACTATCCAGATCAAACACTCCCAGCACAGGGACAGCATAGGGTTAGATACAGAGTGAAGCTCCCTCTACGCTGACCCCATCAAAATCTCTCAGGACAGGGACAGCACAGCGTTAGATACAGAGTAAAGTTCCTCTAGACTCTTGCCATCAGACACTCCCAGGACAGGTACCTCATGAGTTAAGTAACACCATAAATAATCTCCAGTATTTGTAATCTCTCTCACAAACGCAGCCAACTTAGTTCTAAGTATAAATATATTTCTTATTTTGAAAGGCCGAAAGTTGAAAAACATTTTGTTTTTAGCACTTTTAGGTCACTGGTAGAGTGCCCAATCATACTCAAGATTCATGTGTATTGTGATATTGGTAAATGGGGGGCTGGCATTGGAAATACTATGTTTGAGTTATGTCCTTCTCTGCTGTCTATTCTTTCTAGTGGGACTGAGGTGAAATAAACAGGAGACTCATGCAGTTGGCCTGTGCACGATACACAATGCCCTCCGAACTTTACTCACAGATGCTGGGAGTGCAATTTGTCATGGCTGACACAGACATTTCCCTTGACATTGTTTTCTGATGGGGGTTAAACAATATCATGGCTCTCTCCATCAGCTTTCCTCCGTTTCCATCAGTTGTAGGTCAGGTGCAGCTTGTCCCCATTTAAACTCAACACTGGATCAGGGCAACAATTCTTTCAAGATCTGTTTTCTTAAGGAGACAGACTACATGTTTCTGCACAGGATTGTGGAATCTGACCATTGAGTCAAAGGTCTGCTCAAGTCGTCAGAAAAGGAATTAACAATAGAGAATGGCAGTCAGCAGCTAATTCTGATCAATCCCAAAAATACTGAAGCTCCTGCTTCCAAATTAAGGAATCTCTTTATATTTAGGACTAAGTTGGCTGAGTTTGCGAGACAGATTACAAATGCTGGGGACTGTTTATGGTGTTCACCTCAACCTACACATGGAGATTGCATCTTCACCCAATACTTGGGTCCAGTCCAATGATTCCCAATTGAAGGTATCGTGAGCTCTAATGACCAGTACCTGGACAATTTCAGAATAAAACATTTTCCTGAATTTCACTGTTAATGTGCAAAGTGCTTTTAAGACATCACTGCAGACTCTCACAGCTACCTGGACTACACCTCTTCCAACCTCCCTCCTGTCAAAGTACAATCCCCTTACTCCCAATTCCTCCACCTCCATTAAATCTGCTCCCAGGAGGAGCAATTCCACGCCAGGACGTCCTAAGTGGCCTCCTATTTCAAGGACTACAATTTCCCTTCCCTGATGATCAACCATGCCCTCCAACACATCTCCTCCACTTCCCACACTTCTGCCCTCAAACCCTATCCCCCCAACTGCAACAACGATAAAGCCCCCCTGGTCCTCACCTTCCAGCCCTCCAATTTCTGGACACAACACAATTTCCTCTGCCATTTCTGCTACCTACAGTCAGACCCCACCACCAAAGGTATAGTTCACTCCCCATTCCTATCTGCATTCCACAGAGACCATTCCCTCCGCAACTCCCTCATTAGGTCCACGTTCCCCTACACCAACCCACCCTCCACACCTGGCACCTTCTCTTGCTGCCACACAAAGTGCAAGACCTATACCCACACCTCCCCCTTTACCTCTGTCCAAGACCCTAAAAGATCAATTCACATCCGGTGGAGATTTTCCTGCACATCCATCCACTTCATCCACTGAGCCTACTCCTCTCAATGTGGCCTTCTCCACATTGAGGAGACAGGACACCAACTCATGGACACATCTCTGGGACACACACAACCCCACCACCCTGTGGCCAACCACTTCAACTCCCCCTCCCACACCCCAAAGGACATGCAAATCCTGGGCCTCCTCACCAGCCAAATCAAAGCCACCCACCAATTGGAGGAAGAACACCTCATCTTCCCCCTTGGGACTCTCCAACCACACAGCATCAACATTGACTTCACTCGTTTCCAAATCTCCCCTCTCCCCACCTCATCCCAGGTTCATCCCTCCATCTCGGCACTACCCTCTTGACCTGCCCCACCTGTCCACCTTCCTTCCCACCTATCCGTTCCATCCTCCCCTCTGACCTATCACAATTATCCCCCAACCTGCGTCCATCTGTCACCTTCCCAGCTATCTTGCCCCCTGCTCCCACCCTCTGCTCTTCATTTATCTCTCAACCCCCTTCCCCCTCCACATCCCTGATGAAGGGATTATGCCTGAAACGTTGATTCTCCTCCACCTTGGATGCTGCCTGACCTGCTGTTCTTTTCCAGCACAGCAACCTTTGACTCTGACGCTCCAGCATTTGCAGTCCTCACTTTGTCCGAGCTGGTTTGGATCAGTTAAGTTGCTTAGCAACATTCAAATCAGAGCCAATCAAATTAAACATTTGGTTAAACAGTCACCGGGTTCTAATGGAGGTTGATACTGGCGCAGCTGTATCAGTGATTGCAGACTCAGCCTTCAACAAAATTTGCTCTAGATGCCTTAAGAATGCATAAGAACTTGGCTAAACTGAGAACCTATATGGGGGAGCCTTTATAGATTAAGGGGACAACTTCAGTTCCAGTCTCGTAATAGAAGCAGTTGGTTCCATTACCCGTGATTGCAGTAAAAGACTCGAGCCAAGCTTGATGGGGCGAAAATGGTTGAAATTGATTCACCCAGATTGGTTCAACATTTTTCAAATAGAAAATGGCTGCCTGGGTGAAGCCCTGATTAAACACCTGGAGATTTTTCAGGAAGGTCTAGGGGTTATCAGAGGAGCCACTTTGCATGTTGACCAGGAAGCAATTCCACAATTCTGTAAGGCCTGTCCAATGCCATCTGTCTTAAGGGCAAAAATAGATGCAGAAATCATGAGGCTGGAAAGTGAAGGAGTCATCAAATCAGTGCGATTTGCAGAATGGGCATTAATAGTCATACAGATTGTAAAGCCCAGTGGGTTGATTCGTCGTTATGGGGATTTTAAACAAATGGTAAACTGCTTCGTGCAGCTGGGTAAGTACCCAATCCTTTGCATAGAGGATTTCTGGCATCCACAGCAGAAGCCATATCCCAAGTCGTCCACACATCCCTGGAGCATCTGGACAACTAGGACATTTCTGTCAGACTCCTGCTCATTGGCTGCAGCTCCTGCTTCAATACCTGTATCCCATTCAGACTGATCTCCAGGGTTGGTGTGGGGGAACGTGGACCTAATGAGGGAGCTGCGGAGGGAATGGTCTCTGCGGAATGGGTCAGTTTTCTGACCCATAGACTGTAATCAGTGAAGATAGGTAACTGCACCTCCTCCATAATAACATTCAACACTGCAGTCCCCCAAGGATGCATCCTCAGCCCCCTCCTGTGCTCCCTCTCCCCCCACAACTGTGTTGCTGAATTCCAAATGAGCACCATCTACAAGTTTGCTGGTGACACCACTGTGGTAGGACATAGATCGAACAACAATGAGTCAAAATACGGAAGGGAGATCGAGGGCTTGGTGACGACGTGCAGTTAGAACTATTTCTCTCTCAATGTCAGCAAAACTCAAGAACTGTTCATTGATTTCAGAAAGAAAGGAAGAGGAAACGCCTACATCTACACCAGCGGAACTGAGGTTATGAGGATGGAGAGCGTCAAGTTTCTCAGAGTGTTTGATAACTGACAATCTGTCTTGAACTTCCCACATCAATGCAATGGTCAAGAAGGCACAACAATGCCTCTTCTTCCTCAGGCAGCTCAGGAAATTTGGCATATCCAAAAGGGTCCCCACCAACTTCTACAGATGCTCCATTGAGAGCATACTGTCTGGGTGCATAAAGGCCTGGTATGGTAACTGCTCTGCCTAGAGCTATAAGAAACTACATCTGGTGGTGTGCATAGTCCAGACCATCATGGAAGCCAACTTTCCATCCATTGACTCATTGCTGTGGAACCACTGCCAATATCATCAAAGATCCATCATTTCTCCGTAATGCTCTCCTACAATCTCTTCCTTCAGGCAGAAGATACAGAAGCTTGAATATGTGCACCAGCAGGTTCAGGAAAGCTTCTTTCCCACAGTTTTTGGACTGATGAATGGTCTCTCTAGCTTCAAATAATGCTGATTTTGCCTAGTGCACACCCTCTGGGACATAACCCATTTGCCTCTGTTTTTTCCCCTGTGATATATATGTCCTTGCTTACTATGATCTGCCTGTACTGCTCGTAAACAAAGCTTCTCACTGTACTTCGGTACACGTGACAATAAATAGACCAAATTAAATCAATTTATACACAAAGCTGGCAGGGGGATTATCCTTCACAAAGCTAGTGATGAGCCATGAGTACTCGCAATTGCAGTTAGATGAGGAATCCCAGAAGTATGCCACAATTGACATCCATAAGGGTTTATACCAATATATGAGACTGCCATTTGGGGCATCATCAGCCTTTGCTATTTCTCAGTGGAT
The DNA here is from genome assembly GCF_004010195.1 of Chiloscyllium plagiosum. Lineage (NCBI taxonomy): Eukaryota > Metazoa > Chordata > Chondrichthyes > Orectolobiformes > Hemiscylliidae > Chiloscyllium > Chiloscyllium plagiosum. Next base: position 44,147,370 of record NC_057736.1, on the reverse strand, counting down.
AATGGAAGATATTTTACAAGGTCTACCCCAGTTTGTCATTTATTTGGATGATGTGCTAATAACATGGAATCCCAATAAATAGCACTTTAGGAACTTGGACATCTTCCATAGACATTTCTCTCAGGTGGGCATATGCCTTTCAAAGCAAACATGTGTGTTCCAGCTACCCTAAGTGCATGGTTTAGAAACTTAACAAAACCAGGTTACACTCATTGGGAGATAAAGTGAGGGTGATGAAAGGGTCAGGCTCCCACCAGGTTATGTCTTTCCTTGGATTGGTGAATCGTTATAGAAAGTTCATATGTAACCTGGCCTCTATCAGCTAATGAGAAAGGGTCAGTCTTGAAAATGGTCTTGTAGCCTTTAGGAAAGTGAAGAAACAGCTATCATTCTCTAAGGTGTTGGCACACTAAGATCCCAAGTGAGATCTAGCTCTGACATGCGATGCCTCCCCATCGGAATTGGGGTAGTGTTGACTCACAGATGACCCAGTGAAGAGGAATGCCCAATAGTGTATGTTTCCTGGACTTTGATTGACACAGAGCATAAAAGCACTCTGATAGAAAAAGAAGATTTGGGCGATTGTCTTTGCTGTTAGAGAGCTACACAATTACCTCTATGGGCGTAAGTTTGCAATAGTAACAGACCACAAACCCCTGCTAGGGCTACTGATAACGGAGACGACATAGCTTCAAGTTAAAGGGGCAACATGTGGCTCAGCAGCTACCACTGCTGCCTCACAGCACTGTAGATCCGGGTTCAATTCCACCCTCGGACAACTGTCTGGGTGGAGTTTACACATTCTCTCCGTATCTGCATGGGTTTCCTCCGGGTGCTCTGGTTTCCTCCCACAGTCTGATGGGATCAGCCATGCTAAATTGCTCATTGTAGAATCATAGAATCCCTACAGTGTGGAAACAGTCCCTTCAGCCCAACATTCCACACTGACCCTCCAAAGAGTAACCCACCCAGACCAATTCCCCTACCTTATTGCTCTACATTTACCCCTGACTAATGCACCTAACCTACACTCCCTGAATATTATGGACAATTTAGCATGGCCAATGTACACAACCTGCACATCTTTGGAATGTGGGAGGAAACCAGAGCACCCAGAGGAAATCCATGCAGACACGTGGAAAATGTGCAAACTCCACATAGACAGTCGCCCAAGGCTGGAATTGAACCCGAGTCCCTAGCGCTGTGGGAGCAGTGCTAACCACTATGCCACCATGCTGCTCTATTGTGGTTGAGGGATGTGTAGGTTGGATTGATTAGCCATGGCAAATGCAGGGTTGCAGGGTAGGGGCAAAAACAGATGTTGCTGGAAAAGCTCAACAGATCTGGCAGCACCTTTTGCAATATATGGACTCCCAGAAGTGTTGGTCACAGATAACAGGCCATCATTTGCCAGCAGGGAATTTGAATATTTTCTAAAGTCTAATGGCATTTGGCACATAAAGACAGCTCCACACCATCCATCATCCAATGGTCTGACAGAAAGAGCAGTCCAAACTTTGAAGGCAGGCTTGAAGAAACAGCATACAGCTTCACTCAATACCAATTGGTCCCAATTCCTATTTGATTACCAGATCACCCCTCATGCAACTACAAGGATAGCTCCAGCAGAATTGCTAATAGGGAGAAGACTCTGACCTTCCTGGGACTGCGAAGGAGATTGAAATGGCATCAGGAACGCCAATGCTCACAAGACGTGTCTAAGCTAGAGAGAGAGACAGTATACTTCAGGAGATGAAGTTTGGGACCGAAGCCGTGGAAATGGCCGCGGATGGGTAAGAGGCATGGTTAATGTAAGGTCAGGTCCCATAACGTACAAAGTTCGGGTAAGTGAGGCAGTCCTGAACAAGCACATGGACCATGTGACAGCCGCAAACAGGCAGGAGCAAAACATACCCAAGCCCCTCAGAACAGCCAGACAGGGAGTGGGAACTGGTAGATTCTGGATTCCTCCCTCTGTCTAACGCTGAAGAAACCTCAGAGTCTGAGATGCACATGGCCAATGTTGCAGCCTTGATGCTTTTACCGCCTGATGATGAAGAAGGAGTTGAATTTCTTCCAAGACGCTCTGAGTCCAAGAGACCAGCTCCAGTGTGTTAGGCACTGCCTGTTTCTGAGGCTGAGTCAGAGGAACAGGACCCAGTGCGAAAACACCCCAGGAGAGGCTACAAGAGAAAGAACAGGCCCAAAATCCCTGGGTTAGTGGGGCAGGGATATAGCGATTGTAATGAGGTTAGCCATTTAGACCTCACAGAATATGAGTTCCCTGATTGGACCACACCAACAGTCCCAATCAGGGAACACTGGCTGACAGATATTAAACAGGAGTGTCAGCGATGCTGCTCACTCTGAGAACTAACTCTGAGGAAGCCAGACCAGTGTCAAGTATCGAGCATGTGTAAATCAAGTGTGACTTAGTGATGGGATGAGAAGTGGCATTTAGTCACGGGATATGATGAAATGGTCGAGGCATTGAACAGATATTTTGTATCGCTCTTCACAGTGGAAGACACTAATAACATGTCAGTAATTGACAAAAAGAAGAAGATAGATGAGGACCTGGAAACAATCATTATCACACAAGAGGTAGTTTTGGGCAAGCTAATAGAGCTAAGGATAGACAAGTCTCCTGGCCCTGATGGAATTCATCTCAGGATACTAAAACAGATGGTCGGCGAAATAGTAAGTGCATTGGTGGTAATTTTCCAAAATTTGCTGGACTCTGGGGCAGTCCCAACAGATAGGAAAACAGCAAATGTGACGCCACTATTTAAAAATGGGGATAGACAAAAGATGGGGAATTATAGACTGGTTAGCTTAACCACTGTCCTTCACTGCTGAAAGGTTTGAGTTTAAAAGCAGAGAGGTAATGTTGCAGCTGTACAGGATGCTGGTGAGACCATACCTGGAGTACTGCATGCAGTTTTGTTTTTCTTACTTGAGAAAGGACGTACAGGCACTGAAGGAGGTGTAGAGAAGGTTCACGTGGTTGAGTCCAGAATTAAGGGGTTGGCTTATGAGGACAGACTGAGTAGACAGGGATTATATTCATTGGAATTCAGAAGAATGAGGGGGCATCTTATTGAAACATATAAAATTATGAAGAGAATAGATAAGATAGAGGTAGAAAGGATAGGAGAAGAGGGTCTTGCCTCAAAATGAGGCGGAGCAGATTTAGGACTGAATTGAGAAGGAACTTCTTCGCCCAGAGGGTTGTGAATCCATGGAATTCCCTGCCCAGGGAAGTAGTTGACACTACTTCAGTAAACGTTTTTGAAGCTAAGATAGATTTTTTTTGAACAATAAAGGAATTAAGGGATATGGTGAGAGCGCGGGTAAGTGGGTCTGAGTCTATGAAAAATCAGCCATGGTCTTATTGAATGGCAGAGCAGTTTCGAAGAGCCAGACGGCCTACTCCTGCTCCTAGTTCTCATGTTAATATGGGATACTGGCCCTAATGAGTTATTTCACGGATGTGACTGGTTGAAATTCTAAATCATGGGAATATTTTCTAAGTTAATGAATAATATAAACAAGCAAAAGGAGCAATCAGCTGCTGATTTGCAGTGAGGCTGCTTTGCACTGCTGGAGCAGCTGAATTCCTTCTCCAGATCTTTGATTTTTATTGCTGAGATTATCTTGAATGTTATGGTTTTGACTTGAAAGCCATGCCAAATGTTTTGAAGATAAACAAACGAAATGGTATCTAAAGTAAGGCTTAATTGTTCCCTTGTCACTCTCCTTAGATAAATATTCCAGGCTGGAAGTTAAAATTCCTCGAATCAATAAAAGTTAATTGTGAAATTATAAACACGACTTTTTCTAAAAATAATATCAAGCAGATGCCTGAGAGCAGTCAGTGCAAATTGGCTCTCTAATTGTGGTGGTGATATGTTTCTTAGCGTTTAGTGTCATTGTCTGAAATACTTCTCTCCAATCTTTAACTGAAACTATGAACCATTTATTTTAACTGAATTATTTATTGGTCTTCACAGTGTAACTGCAGACCATGGTGATCCTGATCTATCTTTCATTGTTCCCTGAGTAAATACAACACAACTTATTACAAATTGGACACTGGTGAGATTTATTTGCATTTCCTTCAGGCTGATTTCTGGTTATTTTACATATCTTGATTCTCCCCAAGTTATGTTAACCCATCATTACTATTTTCACAAGTCTACATTGGCCACTGGTTCAACAGCTCCTCACTTTATAAATTCCAAATCTCATCACAGCCACCACCGCACCCCCCCCCCCCCATTTCCGTGCAACCTTCTATAGAACCATAGAATCCCGACAGAGTAGAAGCAGGCCATTTGATCCATGGAGTCACCGCCAACCCTCCGAAGAGCAACCGTCCCGGACCCTTCCCTATCCCTACATTTGCCATGACTAATCCACCTAGCCTACACATCCCTGGACACTACAGGGCAATTTCGCATGGCCAATCCACCTAATTTGCAAATTTTTGTCTGTGCAAGGAAGTGGGAGCATCCTGAGAAATCCCACACAGATACGGGGAGAATGTGCAAACGTCACCCGAGGGTGGGATCAAACCAGGGTGCTTGGCTCTGAGGCAGCACTGCTAACCACTGAGCCACCGTGCCACCCTGTAGATCAATAACCCTTCACGATCATTGCATTCTTCCATTTCTGGCATCTCGAGCACCTTTGTCTTCCTTCACCCTATGTTTAGTGAATATAACTTCAACTAGTGGGACCATAAGGTTCTGAGTTAGCTCCCTGAATTGCTCTCTGCTCCATGCCTCTTTGCCTGCCTTTGTGACTCTGGTTAAAAATCACTAACAACCCAGTTTTAGTTTCCTGCTCTGCAACCTCCATGCACAGATCAGTGCCCATTGCTTGTTTCCATTTCAGTGAAGTAACTTGAGAGATTTTATCAATTCTCAGTGTAACTGCAGACCATGGTGATCCTGATCTATCTTTCATTGTTTCCCGAGTAAATACAACACAACTTATTACAAATTGGACACTGGCAAGATTTATTTGCATTTCCTTCAGGCTGATTTCTGGTTATTGTCCATATCCTGACTCTCCCCAAGTTCTGTTAACCCATCATTACTGTTTTCACAAGTCTACGTTGGCCACTGGTTCAACAGCTCCTCACTTTATAAATTCCAAATCTCATCACAGCCATATTACAAATTCAAGTTGTTTTTTGTAAGAGTAAGTTCTTTGACCATAATTTAGCTTCCTGCTCTCAGAACCACAACAAAACATTCCCTTGATCCTCTGGGACTGTGCACTGCATCAGTTCTATAGATTAAAGCAGGGAACTGTGTCAGTTGGGATTGGAAATGTCTCTATGTGTCAGCCACTTGTGTTTATTTCTTGCTGCGGAGACATGATAGGAACTCAGATGTAGAGCCTATGACAAAACCAATCCCCAGCTCATTTGTATAAGGAGTTCAACCTCTATATTATACAACTAAGGGGGAGTGTCTGGGTTTGAGCGTGCAATGTTCAGATTGGCTATTATGTTAAACTGAAGAACTGTGGGATAAACACTGTCAAAAACCAGACTTCAGTGACAGTTGAGCTTATGGGGGGAGAGAAAAGCAATTTACCAATCATTGCTTGTCAAAAAGCATTAAATGATCATGTTCTAGTAAACTAACACTCAAATAACATTTGATAGAATGCTGCTGAAATTCTGCTACTGTTATTACTTTGTAAACATGCACCACATCTCAGAATACAAATTAAGGCCCTTTCTCTTGTGTGAAGGCTGGTGAGTTGGTGCATAGCAGTTTGGCATCATGGTCCCTGCAGTTTACTCTTTAGTTCTCACAGCAACATTGGCCCTCTCCTGCCTAGCCAGAGAAATTAACATCAAGGGATGTGTGACTCTTCCCTGACCATGGCAACTGTAAAATTGGAAAGTCCATGTCCTTTAGGCACATCAATGGTCTGAATTTCCCATGGCTGAAAATGTGTTGCTGGAAAAGCGCAGCAGGTCAGGCAGCATCCAGGGAACAGGAGAATCGACGTTTCGGGCATAAGCCCTTCAAGAAGGGCTTATGCCCGAAACGTCGATTCTCCTGTTCCCTGGATGCTGCCTGACCTGCTGCGCTTTTCCAGCAACACATTTTCAGCTCTGATCTCCAGCATCTACAGACCTCACTTTCTCCTCAATGAATTCCCCATGGATTGTGTCTGACTTCCCATAGTATAATGACTGTTGTTTGGACCAATCTCTGATCAAATCATGTGCTGTCACATGATCTGGGGCTACTTTCAGATATTGATCTCTCGACATCAATCGACACTGATCCCAATAATCAGTTGTATTCTCATCACCTAACTAACATTTCCAAGCCCAACCACTCTGTTAGTAATTTACCATAAGTTCATTTTCTCTTGCCACTGCTTTTTACATTTTCCCAGCATGCTTTGGGTGGCTTGGTGGTAACATCATTACCTCTGACCCTGGATGGTGACCTCAGGACCCAGTCTGAAAGGTTTCCACTTAATCCAGCCATGGGTCATTGTTCAGGGAGTGCAACTTTGTTGAAGGCTACATCAATTATATAGTACAGAAATGAACCATTCAACACAATTACTTCATATGTGCTTACTTTATGTCACATCTAGCAACATATCTTCTGATTCCTTAGATGCATGTCTTAAGTCTTTTCAAAGACATCTATCCACCTTACTGTGTGCAGTTCTGGTCGCCACATTACCAAAAGGATGTGGACGCTTTGGAGAGGGTGTAGAGAAGGTTTACGAGGATGTTGCCTGGTGTGGAAGGTGCTGGCTATGAAGAGAGGTTGAGTAGGTTAGGTTTATTTTCATTAGAAAAAAGGAGATTGAGGGGGGACCTGATTGAGGTTTACAAAATCATGAAGGGTATAGACAGGGTGGATAGAGACAAGCTTTTTCCCAGGGTGAAGGATTCAATAACGAGAGGTCACGCTTTCAAGGTGAGAGGTGGAAAGTTTAAAGGGGATACACGCGGCAAGTACTTCACATAGAGGGTGGTGGGTCTATAGAACGTGTTGCCAGCAGAGGTGTTAGAGGCAGGCACGGTATATTCAATTAAGATGCGTCTGGACAGATGCATGAGTAGGTGGGGAGCAGAGGGATACAGATGCTTAGGAATTGAGCGACAGGTTTAGACAGTACATTTGGATTGACTCAGGCTTGGAGGGCCTAAGGACGTGTTCCTGGGCTGTAGATTTTCTTTGTTCTTTGTTCTTAACTGCCTTTTGTGAAGCACATTCCGCATTTTTATACTCTCTGTGAAAAGAAATTTCTTGTTGGATTTATTAGTGCCATCTAATATTAATAATCTCTAATTTTGGACTCTGTCACAAGTGAAAATGCTTGATTTATGTCAAACCCTTCCATTATTTTAATGATTCTATCACTTTTCAGTCTTCCATCCTGCACAGAGCCCCATCTAATTCAGCCTTTCCGAATTACTCTATCCTCCCAGTTTGAACATCATCCTGGAGACTGCTTCTATGTCTTCCATGATGTCTTTCTATCTTTTACATCAAACTGAAACCCAAATTTTGGACAGAGCTTTGTGAGTGGACTAATCAAGGTTTGATACAAGTTTAACATTTCCCTACTTTTCAGCTTCATCCTTCCTGAAATGAACTTTAGTGCTTGATTTGAGCTTTTTTATGCCCTTACTATCCTCTGTGTTTACATTGTATAATGTTTATTTACCTGGATATACCTGTATCTTTACATTTATATCAGTGTCCCAAGTGCTTTCACTCCCCATTCAGACTATTATTTCCCAGGACCACGTGGCAGCCTTATTTCTTCTCTCACAATTACTCACCTTAGACTTGTAGATTGAAATTCAGTTGCCAATTGCACACACATGTGGCATATGCATCAATGCAAGGTTTGTGAAGGTTTGTAGCTCAGGTTGAGGTTGAGGGTGTAGGTTTGGTCGCTGAGCTGTAGGTTTGATATCCAGATGTTTCATTACCTGGCTAGGTAACATCATCAGTGGTGACCTCCAAGTGAAGCAAAGATGTTGTCTCCTGCTTTCTATTTATATCTTTCTCCTGGATCGGGTTCCTGGGGTTTGTGGTGATGTCATTTCCTGTTCATTTTCTGAGGGGTTGATAGATGGCATCTAGATCTATGTGTTTGTTTATGGCATTGTGGTTGGAGTGCCAGGCCTCTAGGAATTCTCTGGCATGTCTTTGCTTAGCCTGTCGCAGGATAGATGGCTAAGAAAAGGGACAGGCTAAGGGACACATAGATCCAGATACCATCTAATAACCCCTCAGAAAACGAACAGGAAATGACATCACCACAAACCCCAGGAACACCATCCAGGACAAACATATAAGTAGAAAGCAGGAGACACCAGCTTCGCTTCACTTGGAGGTCGCCATTGATGATGTTGCCTAGCCAGGTAATGAAACGTCTGGATATCAAACCTACAGCTCAACGAGCAAACCTACATCCTATATACATAAATCTGATTTTGCATTTCTCTGCCTTTGGATGGAATGCTAAACTATGGCTCCATCTGTCCTCACACTTTGATGCAAATAACATCAATAAGACAGAAAGGTGTTGTATAAATACAAGCCTTTTATTTTCAAAGAATGTTCTCTTGGGTCTCAGGAAGGTTCAAGGTCCGTTTTGTGGAACTGGTGACAAAACCGAGAAAATTACTCGTATCAACCAGAAATTTATAACAAGCATCTCATCATGTCCTTCCAGAAATGTCTGAAAGACCTTCACATCCAACAGACTACAGTCACACAGACCTAAGTGAGGTAGGTATTATTCACAGAGCAAGATCCCACAGACATGAGATGAATGACTGGTTAGTGTATTTTTGGTGGTGTTGGCTAAGTGAAGAATGTTACCCTAGCAATCGATAGATGGTTTTCTGTGATAGTGCTTTGTTATTTTACTGTCCCACTGAACCAAAGAAGCAGGGGATACAAGTCCTCAATTTAACATCTCGTTTTAAAAAGCCATCACCCTGAACAGCGCAGCACACACACCACTGAATGTCATCTTAGATCCATCAAAAAGGTGTGGAGTGGGCTTGTATTTATACAACGTCCTTCTAATCCCAAAAAAGCATCTGACATGAACCAAACCCATTGCAAAAATATTAATAAATTGGACTGAATGGTATCTTGAAAACTGGACTGTGCAATGTTGTTGGTATCAGTTTGCTTACATTGGAGAGAGATCAAAGCAAATACAGCGTCTAGAGGTATTTTATTCTTTCTGTACATTTGATTTAGAAAAATGAAAATACCTGGGGAACTCTAGATGAAATTGTGGTATTGGGAAACTGAATAATTTCAGGTCCACTTCAACTGTGTTTCAAATTTAATATGTGTGTACTTGACAAGGCTGTCTCCTGGGCTGTGATGTTGGAAAATTTCTTCTTTTCTTTCCAGAAAAGCTTCAGACCTCTTCACTGCACAGCGTGTGTCCAAGATACTGTCACTCGCCAATGAGACAAGCCTAAATTAACTGGAAGCTCTGCTGAGTCTGGAGATCTGTCATTTTCATTCCTGCTATGCTCTGTCTAATCTCAGAAGACAGCAGGCCTCAGTATTGGCTTCCTTTCCTTCCCCCAAACCCACCCCCCTTCCCAACAACACGATTCATGAAGCACTTTTCAAATGCTCAGCGAGAATCATGTTTCCGTTGCCTCATCCTCATGGCTTTGGCTTCTCTACTTATATCAAGCACATCCAAGTGGCCAGAACAATTCTGCAACACACACAAAAAAAGATTCAAGTGATCAGTTGTTTTCTGCTGGGGAGAGCCACACTAACTCTCCTCCCAACCAACCAACTACTACTCATTAATACCATGGATCTGGCTTTTATTTGCTTATATCATTCTGACTCATGTTGCAGATCTTTTCTACAGACGCGGTATATCTTTAGAATAGTCTCAGGCTGGTGTGATGTATGGCAATGACAGATTACATGACAATAGACTGATAGTTCCCCTGGGCCTGTGACGTGTCGGGCAGCATCTAATGACAATAAGACCATCAGTGTGCAGAAGAGATGAGCCGGGGCATAGGGCAGTGGTGCATGTCCAGTTTTATCCAGGGCCAAGATGTTGCACAGGAGAGAAGACAAGTTTGAATGTTTCCTGAGTCAAATGCATAAAATCAAAGAGCGGTGAAATAGGTTATTTGTTCAATCTTCGGGCTCTTTTCCCTTATCTAGATATAGAGGCGATGAAAGACACTGTTTTCTCTGACTTTTAAGCATTCTGTGTGCGATGATGACATCAATTCAAAAATGTTATTTTGTCCTTGGGTTTTTTTGAAGAAAGGCAGAGATGGAACAATGGAAGGGGAGTGGCCAGTTCTCCCAGTTCAGGTGTTTTCCAGTTGGTTTTAGCTGTAGCAGTCACAAGATGTGTGAGTCCAGGGGAGTTGTAAACTTCAGGAAAGAATTCCTCGGACTTTCTTCTGAAATCTCTCTTTGGAAGTTGCTCCCTCCTGCCTGTAAGAATCGGTGTTTGAATTACCTTTTTGCCAAGGGTGTGTTTATGGGATGATACTGAATTGGAACTGTTAATTAGTAAGAGTTACTGTATCAGGTTGATTAAGTTGAACAATAGTTAAGTTATTCTAAATTCCGTGTTCTTTTGTGCATGTTTCAACTGTAGTGTTGTAGTAAGTTCCATTTTGGATAAAAGGCTGGCACAACATTGAGGGCCAAAGGGCCTGTACTGTGCTGTACTGATCTATATTCTCTGCTTAAAACAGAGTGGTTTGACCAGCTGCATCACACCAGGGACAGCATTTCACATCTGCCTTTAAAATAAGAAAGAGTTAGTGTCCAGGCTAACTTCTTAAAATATTTTGAGGGGGTCTGGCCTAGTTCATAACAGATAACCTCCTAAGTTCCAGTGTAAAAAGTCCCAGCCAATCCAGCCTCTCCTTTTAGCTTAAACCCTCCCTTCCCAGCAACATCCTGGTAAACCTCTTCTGAACCCTCTTCAGCTTAATAATATCCTTCCGATAACAGAACAACCAAAACTGAACACTGAGCTCCAGAAGAGGCCTCACCAATGTCCTGTACAACCTCAACATGATGTCCCAACGCCGACATTCAAAGATCTGAGCAAATGAAGGCAAGTTTGTGAAATGGCTCTTAACCACCCTGTCTACATGTGATGCAAACCCTAAATCTCTCTGATCTACAATACTATCCAAGGCTCCACCTTTAATTGTATCAATCCTGCCCTTGTCTGTTTTACCAAAATTCAATATCTCACATTTATCCAAATTAAACTCCATCTTGAACTATGCATTCTTGAACCACTGCAGTCTTTGGGGCGCAGGGGCACCTACAATTCTGTTAGGAAGGGTGGCTGGGAGTTTGATCCAGTGACAATGGAGGAACGGTGACATTATGCCAAGCCTGTGACTTGGAGGGGAACTTGCAGGTGTGGTGCTCCCATGTACCTGCTGCCCTGATCATTTAAGAGATTGGTACTGAAGTGCATCACGGAAATGGCACATACCGCTGTCAACGTGTTTTGCTGGTAAAGGGAATGAATACTGAAGATGGTAATGGGGTGCCAATCAAATAAGGTACATTGCCCTGGATGTGTCATGTTCCTTGATTGTGGTTGGAGCTGTGTTGATGCATGACCGTGGAGTATTCCATCGCACTTCTGATTTGTGCCTTGTCGATGGTGGACAGGCTTTTTGGGAATTCAGGTGGTGAGTTACTCACTGCAGGATTTATAGGCTCTGACCTGTTCTTGCAACCACTGTATTTATGTGGCTGGTCCAGTTCAGTTTCTGGAAGTGTCTGGGTTAACGATATAACCTCACTAATGTAGAATATGAATCTCTGCCAAAGGTAAAGTAATAAAGAGTTTCATACTTAAAGCCTTCGCTGTGAAGTAGGCCTCTTCAAGCAAGCGGCAAAACTGATTTGATCTACAAGACGTTGAAGAAAATAAAAGACAATGCTAAAGCAAAAACCTCCTTTAGCTTTGGGCTTCGGATAAGTATTAAGATCAGATTGGCTAGACTTGAGATCTTGAAGGGAGACAAGACAAAAAAAAAATCATGATTTATACATTCAGTGTGAGTAAAATCTCGGCATGTTATTTGTTTGAATATCCTGCACATTTATTTCTCGGGGATTTATTATTCTATATTTATTTCTAGATGAATTGAGTATTTTTATTATTCTGCACTTTATGATATTGGAGCCATGGCTGTAATGCAATCCAGGAATGGTTCTGATAATGAAATATCATTAAGTAATCATTATAAAAGCTGTAAATTCATATGTTATAGCTCAGGAAGCAAAACCTCTCTAGTTCTAAAAGTGTATGTACTGAGAGTGGTTAAACAGAGAGAGTTTTGGCTGCTGTAATATCACTTGTGGGTATATTTTATTCTGCGATATATTTGCTGGTCTAAATACTCTTGGGAGTGAATATATTTCAAGGCCAAGTTTATAGCTAGTAACATTGACTAAGCTTCTAACTTGAGTTGAAATTACTTCTAGCCAAGGACAATAAGTTCAAATGAATAATTTTACCTTGCTTGGAGGGTGAAGATGGTTGGACTTTAATGTTGTAAATGTTTCAACATTATATAGCTCCTTTCATGCCCTCTCACAACATTTCACACTAAAATACACTTGAAGTGAAATTTCTGTTCCAATGGAGGAAAAACTACAGCCAACTATCCACAGCTAGTTTCCACAAGCAATCACAGGAGCAATTAGCAAACTGTTTGTCTCCAATGATGTTGATTGATCCATAAATATTGGCGAGAAAACTAAAGTGAACTCCCTGGCCCTTCTTCAAACTGAAACCAAGGTATCTGTTGCATTTACCTGAATGTAAGATTTCAATTCAATGTTTCATCCAAAGGGCACTTTGTTCAAAAGTACAGTACATCTCAGGTGCAACCTTGGTTTATTAACAAGGCAAAATAACTCCACAAAGGCTGGTATCCCGCCATCATGTTACTTTGTGTTGTGGTTCTGTTCGCCGAGCTGGGAATTTGTGTTGCAGACGTTTCGTCCCCGGTCTAGGTGACATCCTCAGTGCTTGGGAGCCTCCTGTGAAGCGCTTCTGTGATGTTTCCTCCGCCATTTATAGTGATTTGTATCTGCCACTTCCGGTTGTCAGTTCCAGCTGTCCGCTGCAGTGGCCGGTATATTGGGTCCAGGTCGATGTGTTTGTTGATAGAATCTGTGGATGAGGGGCATGCCTCTAGGAATTCCCTGGCTGTTCTCTGTTTGGCTTGTCCTATAATAGTAGTGTTGTCCAGTCAAACTCATGTTGCTTGTCATCCGCGTCTGTGGCTACTAAGGATAGCTGGTCGTGTCGTTTTGTGGCTAGTTGATGTTCATGGATATGGATCGTTAGCTGTCTTCCTATTTGTCCTATGTAGTGTTTTGTGCAGTCCTTGCATGGGATTTTATACTGGTCACTGCAGCAGACAGCTGGAATTGACAACCGGAAGCGGCAGAGATTCCCACAAATTCCCAGCTCGGCGAACAGAACCACAACAATGAGCACCTGAGCTGCAAATCTTCTCACAATCTTTGAATGTCACTTTATATTTACACATGCATAGTAACTGACACTGACCCAGCTAGCTTAGAGCTGGCTCCTAGAGTGAGCAGGAACCCTGACATTACTGTTCATATCTGTCAGCCAGGGCTCCCTGATTGGACCAGGTTAACAACCCAATCAGGGAACTCATATTCTATGAAATCCATCTGGCTGACCTTGTTCCAATCACTACATGTGGAATGCATGTCCACGGTTCAAAAGTGGGATTTCCCATTTGAGGAAAAACAATCTGAATTTAAAGAGCACCTTTACTGAGGACAGAATATGGAAAATGTGGAGTATGATGATGAAGCCTGCACCTGAATGTGAATTTGGAATTTGTTATAAAAGGTAAAGGAATGCTCCCTTATATACATACCCTTTTGTAGCACCCAGCAGCTGGATAAGATTCTTTTCATAATCAATCCATTCAGAGATGTTATTGCGCATCTCTGCAACAGGTTAGAATTCAAACCCAGCCCTCCTGGCTTAGAAGTACAGACACAACCACTATACCATGAGGACCCTCTGGAATAGGTGCACCAAGTGTCTTCAAAATAGGAGACTTTGTATTATTTAAGCTTTGTTCTCGAAAAGATGTGATAGACTCATTCACAAAATAATGTTAGTCAGACTTGGCAGGGAGTTATTGAGCTTTGACTGCTGGCTTCAACGATTCAAACAACAAAGTTAGATCACAATTTGGGAATGAAGATTGGGAATGAAAAGCTGCCAAATTGGACTTGAGTTTTAAGTTTTATAGTGAGGCACTCAGTTAATACTTGAGAAACCTGGAACTAAGTACAACACATCTATCAGTGATTTATTAAACCTAGCAATTACATTTTTAAACCATTCACCTGTTTTTCAACCCAGTCAGTGCTTAAGTTAAGCTGACCCCTTTTTTTCTGGAGGCATTATGTCTATTTCCTGCAGTGTGTCACTTATGATTTTAAGTAAAAAGTAGATCAGGTCTTTGGAACTGGCAGGTCATTAAGATTATTCAATCCCCTGTTTCTTAACTATGGAAACCAAAACATTTTGCCTGTCTCTGATTTGAAAAGGTGTTTGTATTTTCAGAATCTACTTGCTGACATAAGTCTGAGAGCTGTTGTTATACTTGTATTACTGCTGGACTGCTTCCACAACCTATTATTATCACAGTGGGGGGGATGGCTGCAAGTTCATGTAATAATGTTGTGAAGTTGGTAATAGATATATAGAGTTTTAATTTATTTCATCATAGTATGGTTTCTGAGGTTTGTCCATGGCAGATAATGGACTAATTAACATAGAAGTTCAAAAGAAACAAAGTGGTGGATATGGTTGGCATGAGTTGGCATTACTGCTTGTATTACTGGGATTAAGTTTGGCATTACGTTTGCATGATAGCTATAAGGGACCCAGGGTGATTGGGAAGAGGGGCATGGATTAGTATGGAAAGTACAAGAGGCCATGAAGTGTGGGTTGCACATGGGTTGGCATGGTTGGGGCAATAAGAGTGGGTCAGGACAAAGGGCTTATGTCAGCAAGTAGCTTCTGAAACTACAAATATCTTTTCCAATCTGACACTAGCAAACTGCTTTATTTTCCATAGTCAAGAAACAGGGGCTTGAATAATTTTAATGACCTGCCAGTTCCAAAGATCTGATTTACTTTTTACCCACATTTGCATCCTCACTTAAAATCACCAGTAGGGTGAGGGCCTAACTGCTGTGTCCTAACTGGGATAAAATCCAAAGGCATGAGATGGGCCTTCTGAACAGCACTCATTGGCAAACACCAAGGTGGCAATCTCCAAAATGCTTCCAAGGGTGCAGGCCAGAATTCAACATGTAGCCAGCTGAACCCCCCACCCTAGAATAAACATTCTGCCATGTGGGGGTGTTCATCCTCAGCTGGCAGCAGCTGACTCTGTGTACCTGACTGGGCAGAGAAAGTCCAAAGCCAGTAGTACCAACCATCTAAATACAGGTCGAGCAGAATTATTTCCCTCTTTGGAACTGAGGCAGTCACATGACTGGTGGTGGGAGGCCCACATGATGATGCGGTTCCCGAATGTACTTTGCAAATGGCAAGCGCTTGAGGCAATAAAATAGGTCAAGAAGAATGAATGGTGGCAGCTATGCAATGTTACTATGGTTGCCACTGTAACAAAGCCAACATGAAGCAAGAATTATCATTGCAGAACACTTTTCATAATCCCAGGACATCTCAGAGACCTTCATCGATGAAGTGCTTTTGAAGTGTAATCAATATTGTAATATAGGAAACATAGCAATCAATTTACACATAGCAACAGAAATGTGTAAATTCTGGGTACTCTGTTTTGAGTGAGATTTTCTGAGGAAGAACTCCTGTTCTTCAAATAAGCCATTTTTGTTTGAATATCAACTGAGAACAGGCAAGGTTTCAGCTGAAGAACTCTTAGTTTTAGGTGTTAGAATGCAGTTAGAGAGTGAACAGATTCCTATCCCTGTACCACTTCTCTGCAGGTCACAGCACAGTATTAGTTTAAAAGTCAAGTGATATTCCAATTATTAATACATAACTCAATATCAAAATAGGTCAGCCTGCTTCTTTTAGCTAACAAATGAATAATTTATTGCAAAAAGGCAAAAGCAAAGATGCACAGATTTTTTTATAAGAAGCATTGAAATGCGCAACTGTGTTCATTAAACTTCTTAAAAATAATGCACAAACATACACACTCAGCAGTACATGCACACAATAGTACTGGATATAAGTCTGCTCGCTGAGCTAGAAGGTTCATTTTCAGACATTTTGTCACCAGTGGGCCTCTGGTGAAGGAATGGTGAAACGGCCCACTTTTTATTTATGTGTTTTGGCTTCTTTGGGTTGATGATGTCATTTCCTGTGATGATGTCTTGTGGTTCCTTTTTTCGAGCGGGGGTAATTGGGATCCCCAAGTTAATGTACTTGTTGATAGAGTTCCATGGAATTCTAATGCGTGTCTGTTTGGCTTGTCCTAGGATGGATATGTTGACCCAGTTGTAGTTGTCCCACTTCACCTTCAACAACAAAACCTACAGACAATCCAACGGAACACCCATGGGGTCTCCAATATCAGGGTTCTTAGCAGAGTCACTAATGCAGTGACTCAAACAAACAGCTTTGCCAACCATCCAACCTAAACTTTGGGTCCACTAGGTGTACGACACCTTTGTCATCACTAAGCGAAACAAATTCGAGGAAACCTTCAAGACCATCAATGATACCCTTACTGGCATAACATTCACTAAAGAGGAGGAAAACAACAACAAACTGCCATTCCTAGATGTCACAGTCAAGCGAACAGCCAATGGGGAATTTCAAACCAGCGTCTACGGGAAAACAACACATATGGACCAAATACTGAATGACAGAAACAAGTATCCCAACACCCACAACTGGAGCTGCATCAGAACATTATTTCAATGAGCCACCACACACTGCAGCACAGAGGAACTATGCAGAGCAGAGGAAAACCACTTATACAATGTATTCAAAAAGAACGGGTACCCAATGAGCACAGTCTGCCAATTTCTCAGCAATGAACCCAAACAAGCAAATAAAATGAGTCCAGAAACCCTAGCCACTCTCCCTACATCTCAGAAATGACTGCCAGATTACTCAGACTTCTTGCATCGTGGTAACCCACAAACCCACCAACACACTAAAACAGCAGATAATGAACTTGAAAGACCCTATACAGACAACAAACAAAACTAATGTCATTTACAAAATACCTTGCAAGGACTGTAACAAACTCTACATTGGACAAAGAGGCAGAAAACTAGCCACCAGGATACATGAACATCAACTAGCTACAAAAAGACATGATCCTCTCTCACTAGTATCCTTACATACAGATGAGGAAGGACACCAGTTCTACTGAGACAACACATCTATCCTAGGACAAGCCAAACAGAGACATGCATGAGATTTCCTAGATGCATGGCACTCCAACCGGAACTCTATCACCAAACACATTAACTTAGATCCCATTTACCACTTCTTTAGAAAAAGAACAGGAAATGACATCACCACAGGACATGACATCACCACAGGAAATGGCATTACCAACCAAAGGAAACCTAAACACATAAATAAAAAGTGGTCCGTACCACCAGTGCTTCACCAGAGGCTTACTGATGCTGTTACCTAGTAGGGTGACGAAATGTCTGAAAACAAACCTTCCAGCTCAGTTAGCAAATTTACATTCAGAACCTCAACCTGAGCTACAAATCTTCTCAAAACTCGCTAACACAGTCATACATACACAGTCTTCTGTATGCCTGTAGGAAAACAAAATCTGCATGGTCTTATCTTAAAAGTATTTTTACGAAGTAAGAGTTCATTTTGAAAATTGTTCAAATTCACAGATTGCCGAGAAAGTGTTGTACAGTCAAAGTTACATTCTACATAAGCTTTCGGTATTAGGTTTCCTTCCTGGGTCAAGTACTGTGGGTTGAATTTCTTTTCCTGGAGACAGTGGTGTAGATTTAGGCCTCTCCTTTGCACACTGCCCACTTGCAGTAATGAGGTCCTTCAATGGGTTTTCAACTCAAACACTATCCTTGCATCTTTATCAGATGCTCCAGAGATGCTGCACACATGACACACAGGTCTTTGCATCCTTACCCTCTGTTCCAAAAGTAGACGGAAGCATTTATAGATTCATACAATGCAGAAAATCAGCTCATCCAGTCTACACCAACATAACTACCACTGAAAGTGCACTGATCGCAATTTCCTGCACTTATCCCATACGCTAGAATATTATGATAGTTAAAGTACACACCCAAATGTTTTTTAAAGGTTGTAATGCTTCTGGCCTCTATCTTCCCAGGAAGCACATTCCACATTCCCAGCAACTGCTGAGTGAGAATGTTTTTTCCAAATCCCCTCGAAATCTCCTGCCCCTGACCCTGTGCTCTCTCATGATTGATCCTGTAACCAAGGAGAACAGCTGTGTGCTATTCATCCTGTGCATATCCCTCATAATCTTATACACTTCAGTCATCTCTGCTCAAAAGAAAACAATCTAAGCCTACCTAAAGTCTCATTATAGCACAATGTCTCCAACCATGGCAACATCCTGGTGAAATTCCTCTGTATCCCTCTCATGCTATCACATAGTAAGGTGACCAGAACTGCACACAGTACTCCACCTGTGGCCTGACCAATACTCTGTACTACTTCAACATTACTTTTTTGTTCTTATACTCTAAGGCACAACTAATGAAAGCAAATGTCCCATATGCCTTCTTAACAATGCTATTCACATGTTCTGCCAGCTTTCGGGGATCTGTGAATAAGTGTCCCAAGGTCCCTCTGTTCCTCTGAGCTACCCAAGCTCCTGCCATTCATTCAACACTCCCTCATCCTGTTTCTTCTTCCAAAGTCACACTCATTTGACTTCGATACCATCAGGTCACCCATTAATGTCTTCCTGTAACTTACAATCACCTTCTGCGCTGTTGAACATTCTACCAATCTTGGTGTCATCTTGCTTAACATTCCCCCCACATTTTCATCTATATCATTTATGTACATAAACAGTAAAGGTCCCAGTACTGATCCTTGTGGTACACCAACTGGACACTGGCCTCCATCACTCAAACAGCTTTTGACCACGACACTTTGTGTCCTGTTACTAAGCCAGTTTCTGATCTATCTTGCCATGTTTCCCTGAATTCCATGTGTTTTAAACTTCTCAATTAGACTTCCATGTTGGACTTGTCAAAAGCTTTGTTAAAATCCATATAAACTACATCAATTGAACTTATCTCATCCTCTTACTTGATCACATTTTCAAAAAATTCTAACAAATTTATTAGGCATGGCCTCCCTCTGACAAAACCATGCTGACTATCCCTAATTAACCAATGTCATTCCAAGTCGATACTAATTTGCTCCTCAGAATTTTCTCCATTGGTTTTGCCACCACTAGCATGAGACTCACTGGTCAGTAATTTCTTGGTTCATTTCTATCACCCTCTTAAAAAATGCAACCACATTAACCTGCCTCCAGCCATCTGGCACTTCTCCCGTGGTCAGAAATGAAATAAAAAATTGTGTCAGAGCCCCTACAATTTCCTACCTTGCCTCCCACAGCAGCCTGGGATGCAGTTCATCTGGGCCAGGGGATTTGTCCATTTTTAAGGCCGACAGAGCCTCGCATACCTCCCCATTTCCTATGTCAAACTGTGCAAGTTCCTCACAGTCCCTGAATTCTGTACCTATGTTCTCCTTTTCCAGAGTGAAGACTGAAGAGAAACACTCATTCAACACCCTTCAATATCCTTGAGTTTCATATACAGTTTGCCACCTTGGTCCCTAATGGGACATACTCTTTTTCCTGGTTTAGCTCTTCACTTTAGATCTTTGGATTCTCCCTAACCCTATTCACAATTTGAACAACCTTTTTCTGAGCTCTACGCTTCTGTGCTGCCCAAATACTGTGGCCTTGGTAGCCAATTTTTACACAGGAAAGATCAAACCAATAGCAATGACCAGGTAACCTGTTTTCAGTGATGTTGGGGGAAACCAATAGTTCAGTGAGCAGTCCAAGGAGAACTTAACTGCTTTCTTTCAAGATAGTGTCATGAGATCATTAATTCCTGTACAAAAGGGCAAATAAGCCTCAGATTTACGTCTCAATTAAGCATCGCTACCTGCAACAGTCCAGTGATGTGCTGGGATGCTAGGTTAAACATCAACTTGCATTTCCTATCTTGGGATTTCCTGGACTTTCCTATTTGAAAATCTCTCAGCCCATATAAGCATCCCCGCTTGTCGCTGGACCAGAGTACCTTTCTAGGATGTACATTCAAAAGGATCCAAAAGATCAGAGAAACATTCGGTATTTTATGTAAGATAAATTCCATAAAGCAACATTGAGACAAGACTTACAGAAACAAATGCAATTCCTTTTTATTGCACTGAAAACAGCCCTCGATATGAAACTTACTAAAGTTACATGTGGTGCAAGGCACTGCCTTAAGTTTATTACTGATCTCAGAGGTTGCAAGCAGAGAAAAAAACCCCTCTGCAACAGAAGATGTCCCAGCATCACATGTCAGTGATTTGCTCAAGGGTGAAAAACAACAAACATGATCTGAAAAAATCATGATAATGAAGTTCTCATCTACAGTCCAGAAATGCCACACTGCTTTCTGAAATTAGATTCCTTACAGTGTGGAAACAGGTCCTTCGCCCCAACCAATCTACACCTACCCTCCAAAGAGTAACCCACCCAGAACCATTTTCCTCCTAACACCAGTGGGCAATTGAAGCATGGCCAATTCATCTGACCTGTACATCTCTGGACTGTGGGAGGAAACTGGAGCACCCGGAGGAAACCCACGTAGACACGGGGAGAATGTGCAAACTCCACACAGACAGTCACTCGAGGCTGGAATTAAACCTGGGACCCTGGTGCTGTGAGGCAGCAGTGTTAACCACTGAGCCACCATGTTCAAATTGTGTTAGATTTCTTCTACTGTGTCAATCCTAACCAGCTAGGACACATCCCAGATGACTGAAGGAAGTAAGTAAGGGATCTAACTGGAACTGGTTATTAGTTTATAGTTTGGAGGGAGGCAGTTGCACATTTTAATGCCAGCAGACTAGAAATCCAGCACCCTATGTATTGGTATTGGGGCATGGATTTGAATGCCACCACAGCACATTGCAACATTTGAAGTTAATAAAAATCTGGAATAAATCTTGACCATATTATCATATTATCATAAAAACCCATCTGGTTCACTAATGTCCTTTTACAGAAGGAAATCTGCTGGCATTACACTGACCAAAATATGACTCAGAATCTAAGAAAAATGGTTGCCTTCTGGGCAATACATGCTAACCCAGCCAGCGATGTCCACATTCAATGGACAAATACAAAAATAATTATGCAGAATATTTACAGCAGCATTCAGCTTAACTGATCTTGATCCGTGAGTACAGTCCATGCAAACCTTTTCCTACCATCTTATATCATGTGCAATACTATATCTCTCATGGACTTACCCAGCTTTCCTTTCAACATATCTGTGTTACCCGCTTAGCTGTTTCAAGTGATGGTGTGGGTTTGGTTTCCTGCAGGATAGATTAGAGTGGTGCTGGAAAAGCACAGCAGGTCAGGCAGCATCCGAGGAGCAGGAGAATCGACATTTCGGGCAAAAGCCCTTCATCAGGAATAGTTTTCTTGTTGCAGCAATGCCTATGTTATCTCCCATTACAGTGAATATTGTGGTATCGAAGAAACCACCAGATTAATTAATTCATTCAATCTAACAATTAGGCACAATCTTTGTAACTCTCAGGGTCACCATTCTAGGGTACATCAAGCCATTTGATTATAACTGAAGAACATGCTTCTCGTAGCGTGTCATGATTCAAGGGATCCCAGGTAAGATAGACTGTGAGACCTTTATACATCCATTCATGTGCTATGATGCAGTGTTGACACCATGAGCAAGCCTCTTAAAGGTACACTGACATACTGAACATGAGCCATAATAAAATACACCGTTGTGAGTCCCATTCTAATCACTCTCTCGTTAAAAAAGATCTCCTGAATTCCTCATGGGATTTATTTATGACCATCTTAAATTTATGACCTTCAATTGTTACTCATTACTCAAGAAGTTGAAAATAAAAATCCTCAAAGTTTGCGAGAAGATTTGTAGCTCGGGTGCTCGTTGCTGTGGTTCTGTTCGCCGAGCTGGAAGTTTTTGTTGCAAACGTTTCGTCCCCTGTCTAGGTGACATCCTCAGTGCTTGGGAGCCTCCTGTGAAGCGCTTCTGTGGTGTTTCCTCCGGCATTTATAGTGGCCTGTCCCTGCCGCTTCCGGTTGTCAGTTTCAGCTGTCCGCTGCAGTGGCCGGTATATTGGGTCCAGGTCTATGTGTTTGTTGATGGAGTTTGTGGATGAGTGCCATGCTTCTAGGAATTCCCTGGCTGTTCTTTGTTTCGCTTGCCCTATAATGGTAGTGTTGTCCCAGTCAAATTCATGTTGCTTGTCGTCTGCGTGTGTGGCCACTAGGGATAGCTGGTCGTGTCGTTTCGTGGCTAGTTGATGTTTGTGGATGCGGATCGTTAGTTGTCTTCCTGCCGGAGGAAACACCACAGAAGCGCTTTACAGGAGGCTCCCAAGCACTGAGGATGTCACCTAGACAGGGGACGAAACGTTTGCAACAAAATCTTCCAGCTCGGAGAACAGAACCACAGCATAAAAATCCTTTTAGCTACATTATTTTAAAGAACTCCAGTGGGTCACACCTCAGCCTATCTCTTTCCCCCCAGTTTGTTCAGTCTTTCTTGATCATTCTAATCTCTGCTGTTTGGCATTATCCTTTTGAAAGATGTGCAGGTTAGCTGGATTGGCCCTATTAAATTGCCCTGTGGTGTCCAGGGATGTGTAGGCTGGATGGATTAGCCATGGGAAATACAGGGTTAGGGGGATTGAGTGGAGGAATTGGGTCTGGGTGGGATAGTTTGTGCAGACTCGATGAGCCGGACAGCCTCTCACTGCATTGTAGGGATTCTACTCTATGATAAATTTGCTTTGCAACTTCTCAGTGCCTTCACATCATCTTTTAAATAGGAAGAATACAATTAATACAGCTCTGTAAACATGATATAAATGCAAGGCTGTCCTTGGAATCTGAGGAACAGCAGCTGCTATCTGAATTTTTAAAGAACAGCACATTTTGGGGAATTATAGACCAATGTTACATCATCAATGGTAAAAGAGAATTTAACAGGCCTGTGAATGGGCCAATGCTGAGAGAAGACAGTACACTTATGATCAATATGTCAGGCCTCATGAACTCTTCAACATAGTGGAATATTTGAGATGGTAACTGAATTAATGACGTAACTATCCAATCAATCTAATACACTATTGATTCATTTTAGGAGATGTGGAAGAATGAAGCTCCCTAGAATTAATGGGAATTTAATTTTCAGAACAAAAATTGTGCCTTGACATCAGGAAGCTGCTAGGAATGATAAGTGGAGACGCTGTATCGTGCAAATAGCTGATAAAGGAGTTCCTCTCACAATGTGTCCTGGGCCCTCTACTATTTGTGCTATTCATAAATGATTTGTAGCAAAGTAATCCTCAAGTACTAAATAATTCAAGGATCTGATGACTTTGTGACAGGTCATTAATAACATTTTGCATTTCTATCACGTTGCTTTTATTAGGAAAACATCTTTAAGCTGAGCACAATTCAAGGGACAAGAGAAATACAAATTAAGAATGGGAGCAATCGCAGGCCTATGTTAAGAAGAGGTATTGAGAGCTGTCAAATAAACATATATTACATCAACGTTACAATATCGATACAGATGTTATTGGCTTTACTGACAAATGACTCACCTCTCACTTATCTTTCTACTATTTGCTTTTTCTCGATCTTATCAAGCTTCCTTCAACATTTTAATATTTTTTGTCTCCTGTTGGGGATTAATGGAGAGACAAGTGAAACGGACTTTACCATCTCTCATTATTCCCCAAACGGCACCCATGCTGCTCGTCTCAACTTTTGCATGTTCTAGCAATAACAAACAAATACATTGCAGATGCTGAAAATCCAAAATAAAATCAGAACATTCTGGAAATACTCAGCAATTAAGGCAGCATTCCAGGAGTGAACCTTTCATCAGAACTCAGATGGGAGTTAGTTTGAATAATTCTCTAGGTGAAGAGATTCTCCTGAATAGATTATTGAAATTATTAATGATTAATATATTCATAATCCTCAGGGGAATCTTATGCCCAGTTTCTACTCCAGAGAGAAAAACATTTCACTTCACAGAGAAAACAGACATGAACAACTAAAGAGATGAGGGAGAGCCTGAAACTTACAAAGGTGCAGGGAGCAGCTCCCATCTCACAGAATAGGAAAGATACAAAGACCTAGGTAGGGCCACAGAGCAGATTATAAGAGCTACTAAAAGGGATTATGAGAGGAAATTTGCGAAAGACATCAAAATCAATAAGAAGAAATGTTTATCATTACATAAAGGGAAAGCTGGTGGTCAGGAGCAATGCTGGGTCACTAAAGGTTGAAGGTGGGGATTTCTTGCCAGAAATCCTCAGGAAATTAATCGTGAATTGGGAGCAGGGACTGAATAAAATTAACATCAATAAAACATTTGGTAATGTCAAAATTAATGGAATTCAAGAGTGTCAAAGCCCTTGAACTGAGAGTTTCCATCTGAGGATATTAAAGGAAGTAGGGAGCACATTGTAAATGCCCTAACTATAATCTTTCAGAATCCCTCAGTTAGCGGAATCATCCGTCTAGAATGGAAAACTGCTCATGACACTTCACCTTTTAAGCAGGGCAAAAGAGAAAAACCAGGGAATTATAGTAAGCCTGATATTGATTGGGAAATTGGGAAATTAAGGATGGGGTAACTGAACACCTTGAACGTTTTCAGTTTTTTTATTCATTCATGGGATAAGGGCATCGCTGGTTGGGCCAGCATTTATTCCCAGAGGGCAGTTAAGAGTTAACTACATTGGTATAGGTCTGGAGTCACATATAGTCCAGACCAGGTAAGGAGGTTTTGAACCATTAATGAACCAGTTGGGTTTTTCCTGATAATCGCCAATGGATTTATGGTCATTGTAGGACTCTTAATTCCAGATTTTCTTCTATTACTGAATTTAAATTCCACCATCTGTCATAGCAGGATTTGAACCTGAATATTACCTGGGTCCCCAGATTAACAGTCCAGCGATAATACCATGAGGCCATGGTCAGCATTAAATCATGACAGATGGGTTATGCCTAACAAACCTCATTGAATGTTTTTGCAGAGGTGACTAAGATAATGGACAGGAAGTTCTCAGTGATAGCCAAGGGCTCCCGCTACAGTCAGTCAAGAGCAGGCTCTGAGACCAATCCAGGGGATTGGCCATAGTGAGGGGTCCAGCTGGAGTGTTCTGGGTCATGAGGAACCAGGTCGTTCCCCAGAGAGTGGGTCATGGACAGTCTTGTGGCTCCATAATGGCCAGTCTGAGGGTTTGGGTTAAAATGGTTGGGAGAAACATAGGCATCAGTCAGGATACTTCTCGTCAGTGGGCTGTCCAGTCAGGTGATTCAAGAGGTTGGTTAGTCTGTCTGGTCTGTCCACAGAAACTAAAGAGAAAGAGAGTTTATAGAGTGGTGGGTCTTGCCACAGGAATGAGATTGAGCAATTTAACTTTCAGGAAGACACAATGAGTGACCATTTCCTTCCTGTGTGAAGGTCAGGACACGGGAGTAGTTGCCTATCTCTGGAACAATCTCCCACTCTTTACATCCATCCAGTCAAATCCCCTTCATAACTTTATTTCCCTCAATTAGGTCACTGCTGAGCATTAATAATGTAAAGAGTAATAATATTGGCATGATGGCACAGTGGCTCATGGCACCAGAGACCCAGGTTCAATTCTCGCCTCAGGCAACTGTCTGTGTGGAGTTTGCACATTCTCCCCATGTCTGTGTGGGTTTCCTCCAGGTGCCACAGTTTCCTCTCACAGTCCAAAAATGTGCAGGTTAGGTGAATTCGCCATGTTAAAATTGCCTGTAGTGGTAGGTGAAGGGGTAAATGTAGGGGGATGGGTTGCTCTTCAGAGGGTCGGTGTGGACTTGTTGGGTCATAAGGCCTGTTTCCACACTGTAAGTAATCGAATCATCAACCTTTAGCGATAATAAGAGAAGTTAGGCAGAGAAACCCTCGCAAAGACTTGGGGAAACGGTTCAGTTTTCAGACAGTTTTTAAAAGAGGAATCCTGCAGTGATTGAAGGAGCAGGGTGTGTTGCCAGAAAGGATACAAATAGATTGAAAGACAAAAGTTAAAATCGCATCCAAAGTGACTGGTGCCAATGACATCAATGGGCTGAGGAATGGCAGCTGTGATTGTGATTGTGAATTTCTGCACGTTGGAACTGTAACTGAGGAACTTTCACATGGTGGAGGGTCATCTATTAACAAATGTGAAAAGGAAGAGGATTTAGGTAGAATTATTGACCATCTATTGACCAACGGGATACTGAACAAGTAATACTTGGCATTGAATTAAGGGTATTTCTGAAGAATATGTTATGGCAAATAGATGATTGTGACATTGCCAACTATATCTGACAATACATTTAAAGTAAAACATACCTATTTACCAAATAATCATGAATCTAACAAGGGGATTCAAAAGGCAACGTGTATAATTCTGTGGCTTTCAACTGTAAATTAGACACGAGAGTTCAAGGATTAAAGTTGGTGAAAAGGGGATTTAGAGGAGCGATGACCCATATCTGGAAAATCCTGACTGACTGACATGACTGATAGACATAAGCAGGTCATTTAACACAGATTACTATCACTGCATTAAGCAATAAAACATTAATGACTGAAGCCGTCTGGCCAGAGATTATGATATTCTCCTGTTGCCATCAAACTACATTGGGATTTAGTTCAGGATTTTGAATCAAGTTTTTTATAATGTTGTATTGCTATCTCTGCCCTTCATGGTTAGCAAAGGGCTACACCTCATAATTTCTACCACTCAGTTTATTTTTCCCCTTTCAGCTTAACATCCATGGGTACAACCAAAGAAAAAGCCACAGAGTCATACAGCATGGAAACAGACCCTTCGATCCAACCAGTCCATGCTGGCTGTAATCCCAAACTAAACCAGTCCTAGCTGCCTGCGCTTGGTCAAATCCCTCCAAACATTTCTTATTCATGTATTTATCCAAATGTATTTTAAACATGTAATTGTACCCACATCCACCACTTCCTCTGGCAATTCATTTGACACTTGAACCACTCTTTGTGGAAAAAAAAATTGACCCTTCCGTCTTTTTTAAATCTTTCTCCGCTCACCTTAAAAATATGACCCTAGTCTTGAAATCCCATGGGAAAAAGTCACCGGTCATTCACTTTATCTATTTCCCCATGATTTTATAAGCATGATATGATTACTCCTCAACCTGCTATGCTTCAGTGCTAAAAGTCCCAGCGTCCTCAGTCTCTCCTTATAATTCAAACTTGCCATTCCCAGCAACATCCTGGTGAATCTCTTCTGAGCCCTCTCTAGTTTAATAATATCCTTCCCATAACAAGGAGACCACAGTATTTCAGAAGAGACCTCATTAACATCCTGTTCAACCTCAACATACCATCCCAATTTCTATACTCAAAGATCTGAGTGATAAAGACAAGCTCATCCAACACCTTAGTCATCCATCCAATGCTTATCATCGACAAGAATCACTACAGCAATGCATCACAGTATCTTTGAGTGCATTTTCCAAACCTCCCAATGTCTACCTAGACAGAAAAGGGCAGAGTGTTGAAACACCAGTACCTCCTAGAGGTCACGCAGCATCCAAGCCGTATAACTCTATTCCTCCAGCATCACTCCATCAGCATCCTGGAAATCCTGGCCGAAACAGGATCTCACCAAAATGGACTGCAGCGGCTCAAATAAATGGCCCACAACTGTCTTCTCAAATGCAATTGGGAATCAGCAATAAATGACAGCCTTGGCAATGATGCCCACATCACAAGAATAATTTCAAAGAAGCGCGGAGCTGGAAGCTGGCTTAGCATAACACATTTATAGTTCAGCGATAGGGATAAAATAATGAAAGCAACTGAAGTGCTTGCGGCACTGAAACTATAGAAAGGTCAAGGATTATTAAAACGAGTTTACTGTAGCTAGTTATGTCAATGAAATATATCGGATATGAAGTTTCAAAGTCCAGAGAGAGGTTGAAAATTTAGTAAAAATTGGTGTAAAATGGGGAAAGGACAAAATTTAGAAGAATAAGGTCTCAGCCTGTGAGAAAGGAAGAGACATTAACTCACAGTATTATGGATTAAAATCTTCATAAAAGGACATTTTAAAGTGGCAGAGTAAAAATATAGCAACCCTTAAGAAAACAGACAGCTTTAAGTTTCCGAATGCCACGGTAAGTGTGGAGGCTAAAAGCAAACTCAGATTGATGAAGGAGCCATTCAAGGCCTACAGGCAGGTTACAAAGAGCAAAGCCCAATCAGAAAAGAAGGAAAGGACGTGGAGAATGCAATAAAGAAAGCTCCGAGAAATTGTGAGGAGGGAATCTTATAAGATATTAAGAAGCACATCGATGCATTTTGTAAATATAATGGTAGGAAGACAATTCTGCTAAAGCTGAGGTGTGTTTCCTGAAAGAGAAGGACAGCAAGTTAGTGGGGAACGTGACAAATTGTCTGCTTCAGTCTTTTAAAAAAAAATGGAACTGGGAAAGAAGATAAATCCCACATTGGTTACAAGTGCAACAAGAAGTTTAATCAACTCAGTGGAAGCATTAAAGAGGCTATTTGATCCTAAGGAAGACTAAGTGCCAAGATCAGACAAGAAACATTTAATAATTATCACAGGAATAGGGACAGAAATAATGAAGGTTTGTAAAAATTTTTTTTTAGATTTCTATTCAGACAGGATAAGGGCTGTAGGGTTCAACAATAGGGACCAATCCAATCTCTCTTCTAAGAAAGACACATCCGTCTTTGGTAATTACAGACCAAAGATAGCCTGCAGTCACTGGCCTGGAACATTTGGAAATGTTTAGTTAAAGATGAAATAGCATCACCCATGATGATGATGATGTCAAATGGACAGAACAGCTGAGTCACAGATTCTGAAAATAGGCATCTGGAGCCCACATGGAGCTATGAGTGAAAACTTGACATCGTTGAGCTCTGAAGAAGCTGTGGAGCTCAGGTTGAATTACGGCAGTTGCACCTGAGCTATAACGGACAACCCCTCTTACAGTACCCCTCTCCCCAATTGTCTCAGGTTTCCACCTTGTACATACAAGTCTACCCCATCTCCATTCTCTCACAGGTGCCCATTCACTCTGCTCCCTACTCCTCCATCCCTGTCCGCATGCCACTGTCACTAAGAGAGTATCACTTGAATAGTGGTCATATTTCAGAAACATTGGTTTAGGATCTCAAAGGAGAGGGTCTAACATTCAGTCCTCCTCAAACACTCTGTAACAATAGTCATAGAGTCATACAGATCCATAACACTGAAAATAGGCCCGTCAGTCTATTGTGTCTGTGCCAGTGAAAAACAATCACCTTACTATTCTAATTCCATTTTCAAGCACTTGGTCCATAGTCTTGTATACCTTGGCACTGCAGACAGCACATCTAAATACTTCTTCAATGTTATGAGAAAGAAAGATTAACCGGGGAGGGATTAGACAACCTTGGCTGACAAAGGAAGTCAGGAAATGTATTAAAGAAAAAGAGAGATGGGCCGAATGGCCTTACTTCCACTCCTATGTCTTATGGTCTTATGAGGGTTTCTGCCTCCACCACCCTGACAGACAGAGTTCCAGATCATCAATACCCTCTAGGTGAAAAGGTTTCCTCACATCTCCTCAAAGCCTACCTTAAATCTATGTCCTCTAATCATTGGAAAAGTTGCTTCCTGCCTACCCTGCCTATGCACCTCATAATTTCAATCACATAGCCCTCCCACACCACCCCTTAGTTTCCTCTGCTCCAAGAAAATTAATCCCAGTCTGTTCAATCTCTCTTCATAACTGAAACTTTCCAGCCCAGGCAACATCCTGGTAAATCTCTTCTGCACTGTCTGTAATGCAATCATGTCCCTCCAATAATGTGGATTCTATAACTGCTTACAATCCTCTAGCTGTGTCCAAACCGGCATCTAATACAGTTCAGCATTACTGAAGAATCATCAGTAAAATCATGATTAAAGTGAAGTTTATTCATAAAAGTTACAGAGAGAGGGTGTGATACACGAAAATTGTGAATGCTATCACTATTGCAGAAATTCTTCATTCTTACTTATGAAATCAGGGGTTCCTCCATTTTAGTGCAAAAAAATGTTTATCTTTCATTTGAGCTGCAGTATTACAATGATATTCCATTTTATCCACAAAGCACAGGAAAATCTTCCAAGACATTGGCAAAGAGCAGCAGATCTGTGTTACTGTGAAATAAAAGTTTTGTTTTAAAGTTATATGAGCACATTGGGAGGACATGGCAACAAGAATTAAGTTGCCAGGAAGACTTAATTTCCAACATTGACCAAATAGAACACAGAACTGGACATCTAAGAAAAAAACAATTTTTGAAGTACAGAAAAGTGTCCAAATTAAATAATAAACCAGAAGCTGAACAAGTAAATACACATCTATGCTCAATTGAGAGCACAGCTGATGTATCATTGCTCACTAAGGGATAAAGAAGCAACAGACACTTTTGAAAATGTATAATAAAAATATGACAATTACTTCAAACTCAAACATAATTTAATTCTTGAAAGAATAAGATTTATTAAAGAGTTCACCATCCAGGGGAATTTACAGACAATTAATGATCTCCACAGACTATTGGAGAAATGAGACTGTGATGATTTGAAGTGAGTATTCATAAGAGGCTGTATTGTTTTAAGAATCAATGATAAGCTGGAATTAGTACAATCACGTTAAGAGCCAACTCAAGTGTAAACCAGTTAGATGATGAATGAAACAATCAATCCGAACAAAAGATAACTCTTTGTGCAGGAGATGAGCAGAGTCCATTCAATCCTTAAGTTACAAAACCTGTGAATCTTTGCACAGAGCTGTGGAGGCTGGGTCATTAACTGTGTTCACAGATGAGATAGAGAGATTTTTAATCACTAAAGGGATCAAGGGATATGAGAGTAAGGAAACAGGAAGCAGTTTCAGCTGATAATCATTAAATGCAACAATCCTGCTTTTCTTTCCTGTTGAAATATTATTTACCAGCATTTGAGAAGTCACAATACAAGTCACTTTCTTCTTGTATTCCAAAACTACCCTGTTGTAATGCATTATTAAGAAAGCAATCTTGTTATTCATTAATGTCTTTAATATCTAAATGCAAAGTAAACTATGTTCCTGTACTTCCTTTGGAAGTTGGATAGTTCAGTTGACTGGCCAGCTGGTTTACAATGCCAACAGTGCGGGTTCAAATACTGCACTGGCTAAAGTTACCAAGAAGAACTTTCTTTCACAACTCTCCCCCTCACTTGAGACATGGTGATCCAAAGGTGAAAGCACCGTCAGTCATCTCTCTCACTCATAAGAGAGTAGTCCTACTGTCTGGTAGGACTATGACTACTTTTCACTTTCTCCTTTCAATCAAAAAATCGAGCTATCCATATCGTTAACTTTATTTGTAACTGCATAATTCGACTAGAAACAAAACGCCAACTCTAAGTGCTAAGAGAAATGTCAAGTCCCTTGGGGGTATGAGATGCAGTTAAAGGGCTAAGTAGAGAATCAACAAAGAATTATTAAGATCTTTGAAATATTTCACCACTGCCACCTCTCCAGGAAGCTTAGTGAAGAGCGTCACTGTGGTAGAGCCATGGGTAGTGTTGGAGAACATATAGATTCAGAGGTTCAGGTAAATAGTTCTTCAAAATTTGCATCACAGCAGACAGGGTGGTTAAGGTGTTTAGCGCGCTTGCCTTCATTGCTCAGACCTTTGAGTATAGGAGTTGAGACGTCATGTTGAAGTTGTACAGGATGTTGATAAGGTCTCTTCTAGAGTACTGTGTGCAGTTCTGGTCACCCTATTATAGAATATTATAAATTTGGAGAGAGTTCAGAAAATATTTAACAGGATGTTGCCAGAAATGGAGGGTTTGAGTTATAAAAATAAGCTGGATAGGCTGGGACGTTTTTCACTGGGGCACAAGAGGTTGAGGGATGACCTTAAAGAGATTTATAAGATCATGAGGGGCAAAGGTCTTTTTGCTAAGGTTGGGGAGTTCTAAATTAGAGTCATATTTTTAAGGTGAGAGGAGAAATATATAAAAGAAATAAGGGGCAACTTTCTTGTACAGAGGGTGGTTAGAGAAAGTAGCGGATGCAGGTACAAAAGACATTTGGATAAATTCATGAATAGGAGAAATTTGGAAGGATAAGGGTCATACACAGGCAAGTGGGACTAGATTGGTTTGGGAATGTGGTTGATCACTTGGATCAAAGGTTCTGTTGCCATGCTGTATGACTCTCTATGACTCTATAATTATGAATTTCCGGGAACAGAAACAACCAGAGTGAAAGAATTCACAACTACTTGAGCAAACAATGTCTTAATTTTCCTTTTAACTTGCTGCAGTATCTCTCTCTCTTTCTCTTTTCTGGTACAGGAGTACATGGGAGTTTCAAGTGAACAAAATGTACATTGCAATTTACAACACATACGTGCATTTTTTATATATTTAGGACAAATTATTCAAGCACAAAGCTTCTATTCAATGTCTTCCTTCCTTTTCCCAAGAATCGCTGGAATTATTTACACCAGAATCACTATTACGCTATCCTTTTCTATAGGCTTCAACGCCAGATGCATTCTCCTCCAGCGCTACTTAAAGAATTGAAATGCCCACATTATAAAAATGCTTCCAATGCCTGAGCATGTTGGCCCACTGTACTGACACAGTGCCCTTTGCTCATTAGTTCTGTTCCTGCACTGCTCAGATCAAATATAATTGCTGGTGTGCCTTGCTGAAGTTGGTAACAGCGCATTAAGGTCAACAGAAATAGGTAAATGATGAACACTCCATCTTCATAAACAAACATTGAGAAAGAATCAGCAGAATGACAGAGAAGGAGGTCGGATGAGTTAAAGGCACATCACTGACCGAAAGGGAAATATAGAGAGAGACAGGAAAATCGGAGTGAGAGCAGGAAAATACAGACCAAAGAAGAATGTGCATAAACATTTTCATTGTTTTTACAATCTTTAAGAAGAATTATTACATTCTGGAATGAGAATCAAAAGTATAAATTCAGTACTTTATGTGTTGGAGAGTTTGGTGAACATTTTATTAGCAATTATCACATTGTCAAAAAAGTCCTTATTCTTGTATTTATGAGCGCTAACTCTGCAGCAATTCTAATTAATGTGCAAATCCAGAATGTCCTGAATAATAATGGAGAGACGAGAGGAGCAGTCCCAGACTTCCTGGTCCCGTGACAGAAATTAAAATCCTTACCAAGGCTTCCCGACTAACTTCATGCTGAGATTCACCATCACAGGGAATTGGATTAGTGCTGGGAAAGCCAGGAGGGGTGGGGATGAGGCAGGGGAGTGATGTCTGGGGAACTGCTCATTTGGAGAGCCAGTACTGACCATAAGAGGCTGAATGGCCTCCTCTTGTGCTGAAACACCTTTGTTATTATCCAACTGGTGGTAGGCTAAACGTGTTTGTGTTGGTGCTTCATTTTAGATTTGTGAGGTATTTCCAATAGTATATGCTAAAATAGGAAGAAGTGACATCCCAGCATTTTTCTGGGGGATGTGACTCAGGATATTTTGCCAAACATACATCTAACATCGTCTTCATACTTCCCTTTAATGAGTGGAAATGCTGCAACTACATCCAGTCATCTCTGTTTCAGATTACTTTCATCAAGGTGCTTATTTTGATGAATATTTGCAATAACTTTGACTTTCTGTACCCAGCATGTGATCGAACATTTCCGGGCTGAGTGCCGAATGGACTGGACTGCAGAATAAATCTTCCCCCGTACACTCTCAAGCAGTACAACTGTTTGATTTATGGCACTTTAAAGGCAGTGAATAAAATTCCTTGTACTCTGTACTAACAAAGTACTTCAACCCTACAGCATAAGTGATAAATTCTTCCTTTTCCCACAACAGCCATTCTTTGGCCCAAGTGAAATTGGAAATGGAGTATTAGGGAGGCCTTACGACAGTAGCCTTTAGCACAGAGGCAGCAGAGAGAAAGGACTTTTTCATGTCATTAGACTCAACTACAGTTGAACCAAGGTAGTGATCTGGACTGTGTATAACTGAATGCATCATCCCTCGTGCTCCATAAAGCCATTAGATAAACATAAGCTATTTATAAGAGAAGTAAATGTGGAACTTAACTGCATATCAGTCACATAGCAACTACTGCTTGTCACATCATTTACTGCAAATTAAATCTAAAAATCTACTGAGTATAGAAAATAGATTTAAACTGACTTCAAATCACATATCAGTTCTCTACATGCAATACAGCCCACCAAATAGTCAGTCTTTCTACTCTCTGTCATGGCAAGCTTACTGACAGCAAAACCAGTTATATTTTCCCTATTCTTCATCCTCCTCGGCTAGACCATTCGGCCCACATTTGACTTTCCTGAGCAGAGCCTTTTACAGTGACAAATTAGTGATGCTTCGTTTTTCATCCTGCTGCTGTCGGGAGTTGTCAGATGCAAAAATAGTAACGTTACAGAGAGTCAGCAACTGTGAGTGACTTTAAGTAGGTTTAATGGTACTAGTCAATAATTCTTCATGCTCCTAATCTAATCAGAACCGGGGAATGCCACTATCATTCATCTCACCACAGCCAGCAACTACTGCACAAAATATACCGTGTAAAGGAAGCAAAGCATAATTACTGCAGGCAGCAGAGATCTGAATACTTGATTAGACGTTCGGGCAGTGGGGTGGAGTGTGGACATTGGTTTTAGGTTATTGAGATATTTCAAGATATGCATTGCTTGCCATTGGCCTGAATGTGACACAGGCTGTTGGGTATTAATTGGAAGTGGTGTTTTGCAATTCAAACATAACAACGTAGCTGCTGATTTGCTTTCAAATACTCCAATGCTCTCCCAGCGAGTGCTGCTCCTTTGTGCTCTGAACTTTTCAGCTTATCCAGAACTCTGCCACTCACATCCTCTTCCACACCAAGCCCCCTTCACCTATCAGCCCTTTCCTTGCTGACCTGTGTAACACTCAATGACCCTAGTTGTGACAACATGACCAACCCACACAGAATTTTTAATCAGTCAAGAATCAAGGCGAAAAGGCAGAAAAGCGGAGTTGAGGGTTATCAGATCAGCCAGGATCTCACTGAATGATGGAGCAGATTTGATGGGCTGAATGGCCTACATATCTTATGGCTTTATTGCTGGAGAAAATGGGAGATAGTTTTCAGTGGATCCTGGATCAATTGGGGTCGCTTCTTGGAAAAACAAGGAGGAATCTTAAGCATAACTTGCATTTGAATGAACCAACACTAACAAGTTGCACCTGTCAGGAGGCTGGTTGATTCACTATTTAATAGTTTGCATTCTATGCAGAGTGATCCTGTACCTGTTCTCTTTCACTGATTGTATATTCCATCACATTTAGGTTTTTTTTCGAGAAGCTTCTATTTTTGCCTCCGTTCCTAACAAGCCTCTTGGGTCTTCTGGTACTAAATCAGCATGAATCCTATTTCTTTAAAAGTAAACATAGACACTCCATTAGGTGGGAAAGTAAGCAATAAAGATCGCCAATTAACACAGTTAATGGATTCAGGAGGTGTTTCAAAATAGCTAATTCTCCAGCATACTGATCTTTTAGTTTGAATATACTACCTGTTGCTGAGAACAAATTTTCATATAAATTAATTGGACTACAATTAGAGACCACAAGCACATGATCAACACTTCCAGAAAGGATTTCATTCTGTTTTCTCAGTTTTGTCATCTCTGTCACATCTGTCTGAAGACACTATCTCCCATGACATTGCTTACCTCATGTCTTCACTTATCCTCAACTGGGGAAATTCATCACAGCTCCTGAGCTTGTGGTTGACTACTCCCATGTCTGACCCATTTCCAGGAGTTCTTCCCTTGTGCCTTCCCCTCCCTCTGCTGTGTCCTCACCTTCCACCTCACCAGCATCCACCATCTAAGCTTCATCTTCCACTATTTCTGCCATCTCCAGTACGATGTCATTCCCCTCCACCTCCATGTCAGTATTTCACAAGGACTGTTCCTTCCATGATACTATTGCCCACTCCTCTCTCTCCTCCATCACTTCAACCTCCTCCTTTGGCACCTTTCCATGTGTCACAGGAGGTCTGAGATCTGCCTTTTTATGTCCTGTCCATTGATTCTCCAACACTCCACATCCTATTTCCAGGCGAAGTAATGATTTACTTGTATTTCTTTTAGTCTAGTTTAGTTTGCTGCACTTGCTTCTCACATCATGGTCTCCTTTACCTTGATGAGCTTAAAGGTGGACAGGGTTTTGCAGAACACCTCTGTTCTGTCTGTAGGAATGACTCCAATCTTCCTGGTGCTTGCCATTTCAGTGCACCACTTGTTGTCATGTCAACATTTCCACCCTGGGCTTGTTGCAATAATCCAGCAAAGCCTGACACAGGCCAGAGGGACAGCGCCATATCTTCCACCCGGGCAAGTTCTAGCTTTCAGGACTCAAACTTGAATGCAGTAACTTCAGACCATAAGCACTACGGTCCATTTATATCCTGCTCGCTCAGTGGAGCTGACCTATTTTCTCCTATTCCTGATGGAGGGCTTTTGTCTAAAATGTCAATTCTCCTGCTCCTTGGATGCTGGATGACTTGCTGTGCTTTTCCAGCACCACACTCTTGGCTCTAATCTCCAGCATCTGCAGTACTCACTTTCACCTATTTTCTATGTTAGCAACTGCCATTTCTGTACCTATTCTGCATCTATTTCTCTCCTCTGTTACTAACTTGTGGCTCTTGGTACCATCACTATTTGTCTCGTTTGTTTCTCTTCCCTCTGTCGACAGCATAAGAAACATCATTTTCAACCTCTTTCAGTTCTAGGGCAGAATCGTATTGACCTTGAAAGGTTCATTCTATTTTACTATCCTCAGACACCACCAAGCCTGCTGAGCTTCTCTACCATTTTGCTTTTGCATCTACAGTCCTTCGCTTTCATAGGACAGTATTTATGTTGCTCTGACCCCACTAGAAGATTACAAGTGTGAGACCTAAGTCTTCTCAGGTCTGTCACCCATTGGTTGTATTTGCTGCAAGATGACAAGAGCAAAAGTGCATGAAGTGGTCAAATTTGACATTCTTGTGCGTGAACATGAGAATAAGGTTGGGCGGCATGGTGGCACAGTGGTTAGCACTGCTGCCTCACAGCGCCAGAGACCCGGGTTCAATTCCCGCCTCAGGCGACTGACTGTGTGGAGTTTACACGTTCTCCCCGTGTCTGCGTGGGTTTCTTCCGGGTGCTCTGGTTTCCTCCCACAGTCCAAAAATGTGCAGGTCAGGTGAATTGGCCATGCTAAATTGCCCGTAGTGTTAGGTGCAGGAATGGGTCTGGGTGGGTTGCGCCCCGGCGGGGCGGTGTGGACTTGTTGGGCCAAAGGGCCTGTTTCCACACTGTAAATAATCTAATCTAATCCTAAAGTTGTGAAATGAAGGTGGCAGATTGGATGAATGAGTTGAGTCATGTCTTTGCAGATGATAAATCGGAATCACTTAGCACATTTTAACAGTCTTGTTTTATCAACTGGAAAACATTGCATTCACAAAAATGCCCCTCAGTTATGAACCCTTCAACAGCAAGTATGCTGAACCAAGGGTGGACCCGAGCATGAGAGATGTTCAGTTTCTATGTCCCTGGAAGAGAGAGAGAAGAAAATCAGTCGTGCTCATAATTATGATTCCTTCTGTAAATTGTAGGTGCTGTATGTGGTAAGTGATGGTTGAGGACAAGGTGGAGAGAATCAGTGAATCCACCAAGATGGAACTGCCTGTATTCACAACTTTTATCAAGCCAGCTGCAGCAAGATTTCTTTGTGGAATGTGAGCAGCTCTGGCTAGGCCAACATTTATTGTCCATCCCTAATTGCCAAGAAGGCAGTTATGAGTCAACCACATTGCTGTGGGCCTGGAGTCACATGTATACCAGACCAAGCAGATTACCTTCCCTAAATGGTATTAATGTACCACATGGGCTTTTTTCCAACAATGCACAATTAAGTATAAAAGCAGGGATGTACTTCTGAGGCTTTATAAGGATCTTTCCAAGCTACATTTGGAATATTGTGTGCAGTTTTGGGACACATCTCACAGGAAGGATGCACTGGCCCTGGAGTGACTTCAGAGGATGTTCACAAGAATGGTCCCAGGAATAAAAAGCTTAAGGTATGAGGAACGTTTATGGCTACTGGGACTAGACTCGATGGAGTTTAGAAGGATGAGGGGAGATTAACTGAAATATGCAGAACACTGAATGACCTGGACAGAGTAAATGCTGGGAAGATGTTTCCATTGGTAGGAGAGACTAGGACCTGAGGGCACAGCTTCAGAGTAAAGGGAAGACCTTTAGAACAGAAATAAGTAGAAACATCTTCAGCCAGAGAGTGGTGAATCTATGGAATTCATTGCCACATGAGGCTGTGGAGGCCAAGTCATTGAGTATATTTAAGACTGAGATAGTTAGGTTCTTGAGTACCAACAATTATGGGGAGAAAGCAGTTGAGAAACTTATCAGCTCTGATTGAATGGCGGAGCAGACTCGATGGGCGGAATGGCTTAATTTTTGTTCCTATGTCTTATGGTCTTATTATTCATGGTTATTATTAGACTCTTTAAGTCCAGACTTTCATTGAATTCAAATTCCACCATCTGGTGTGGAAGGATTTGAACCCACGTCCCTAAAACATTCATTGAGTGTCTGGATTAATTATCTAAGCCTTAATACTGCTGGGCCATTGCCTCCCCCTCAACTGAGTGATATATTTGTTAGCCATTGGCATCGATGAAACTGTGTGCCAGGCAGCAATAAATGGGGGACGAAGGGAAAAGAAAACACAAAAGCTAATTGTTAAATACCCTCAGATCTCCGATGTAGACAGCAGTTTAGGTCAGTCTTTATGTAATCAGGTCCAAGTAAATATGTTTAATTTGCGTCTTATTTACTTCCTTAAGTTGCTGCTAATGAATGTTCAGCTTATTACTAAATCTAACACACGTTATAGTGAGTCACCTATTAATATTCAATGAAGCCATGAAATTCTAATCAAATATCACAATCAGACAGACAATATTCAGCAAAAATTTAAATATCCATTAACATTTAAAAATCACTTATTAATTTTCTACCATTTATGCTTATATTTCCATGAAAATTACTTCTACATTGCAGTACAAATACAATTTTAATTATTCATTTAAATTCAATAAATATCATTTATTTTAATCCTGAGGTGATGAAGTCTTTGAATTGTCCTTGGTTTCAGTTATTATGTTATTTCTCAAACTTCTTTTTAACTGTTTTACGTGTGTTATGTGCTCAAATTTGTAGAAATGTCTCTTCACCTGCGCTATTTCCACATTTTCATTTAGCTTATTGACCTATGCTTTCCATTATATCAGGTTAGGAATAAATTCAGCCAATCGGAAATCTGCAATGGAAGGCAATAAGAGGAAAGACAGTGTTCACACCTCTCATCTCCATCCAGTGACCCCTGCTGAAAGGAATGCCTGATGGTTCAGAGTGAGAGCAACTTTGCCCTTCTTAATGAAATATTATGCTGTCAATCATTACCTAGACATGAACATTTTAATAATCAGTTGGGATACGTTCTGGTTGGTAGCAACAACGAAGACAACATGTCCATCTAAATTTCACCAACATTTATATAAGAGCAAAGTACTGTAGATGCTGGAGATCTGAAATAAAAACAGAGAATGCAGGAGAAACCCAGCAGGTCTGGCAGCAACTGTGGAGACAGAAACAGAATTAACATTTCAAGTCCAGTATGACTCTTAGAGTCCTAGAGATGTACAGCACAGAAACAGACCATTCGGTCCAACTTGTCCATGTCGACCAGGTATCCTAACCCAATCGAGTCCCACCTGCCAGCACTTGGCCCTTATCCCTCTAAACCCTTCCTATTCATATATCCATCCAGATGCCTTTTAAATGTTGTAATTGTACCAGCCTCCACCACTTCCTCTGGCAGCTCATTCCATACACGCACCACCTTTGCGTGAAAAAGTTGTCCACTAGGTCCCTTTTAAATGTTTCCCCTCTCACTTTAAACCTATGTCCTCCAGTTCTGGACTCCCCTACTCCAGGGAAAAGACCTTGCCTATTTACCCTATCCATGCCCCTCGTGATTTTTAAAACCTCTATAAAGTCACCCCTCAGCCTCTGATGCTCCAGCCTGTTCAACCTCTCCCTGTAGCTCAAACCCTCCAACCCTGGAAACATTCTTATAAATCTTTTCTAAACCCTTTCAAGTTTCACAACATCCTTACGATAGGAGGGAGACCAGAATTGCAATATTCCAAAAGTGGCCTAACCAATGTCCTGTACAGCCACAACATGACGTCCCAACTCCTGTACCCAATGCTCTGACTAATAAAAGAAAGCAAGGAAAGTATTAACTCTGTTTCTGTCTGCACAGATGCTGCCAGAACTGACAATTTTCTCCAGCACTCTTGACCTAAAGCTGACAAGGGATGGGAGGGGTGTATGTGTCTGATGGTGGCATCCCACTGAAGGTGCTAGAAAAGGCAACTAATGATCCTCTGGATGTGGATGCTGGTGGGATGGCAGGTGAGGAGAAAGGCCACCCTATCTGTGTATGGGAGGGAAGAGCAGGGTGAGGGCAGAAGTGTGGGAAATTGGTCAGACCAAGCTGAGGGCTTTGTCAACCACGGTAGTGGGGAATTTTTGTTTGAGGAGGAAGGTGGACACTTCTGAGTCCCTCGCTGTGGAACGTGGCATCATCAGAACAGATGCAACATGGACAGAGGACCAGGGAGAATGGGAATGGCCTCTTTACAGGAATCAGGAAGTGATGATGTGTAGTCCAGGTAACTGTGGGAGTCAAAGGGTTTGTAGTGGATATTGGTGGCCAGTCTATCCCCAGAAATGGAAACAGGGATGTCAAGGAAGGGAAGGGAGGAGTCAGAGATGGACCAGGTGAAGGTGAGAGTGGGGTAGAAATTGGAAACAAAATTGATAAATGTTTCAATTCCTCTTGAGAGAGGGAAGCAGCACTGATGATGTTATTGATGTATTAGAAAAAGATTTGTAGGAAGGGACCCAAGTAGGATTGGAACAAGGAATGTTTTACATACTCCACAATGTGACAGGTGTAACTGGGGCCTATGGCCACATCTTTGATCTGATCTGTTCAGATGCCATCAGCATACACATAGTCCCTTCCCCTCCCTTGTCAGCATTTCGCAGGACTGTTCCCTCCAGCACACCTGATCCACTTGTCCTCCATTCCCAACTCATCCCCATAGCCCCATTGCACCTTCCCCTGCAACCGCAGAAAGTGTAACACCTACCTGTTTACTTCTTCCCTCCTCACTATCAAAGGCCCTAAGCACACCTTCCAGGTAAAGCAGTGCTTTCCCTGCACTTCACTCAATCTAGCCTACCGCATTCACTGCTCACAATGTGGTCTCCTCTATACTGGGGAAAAGAACCACAGACTGGGTCACTGCTTCACAGAACACCTACGTGCTGTCCACAAAAAAGACTCTGAACTTCATGTTGCCTCCCAAGTCAACACACCACCGTGTTTACTGGCCAACATCTCTGTCTCAGGCTTGCTACAGTGCTCCAGTGCAAGCTCAAAGGAGAGCACCTTATTTTCCACTTGGGAGCCCTGCAGCCTTCTGGACTCTATATCGAGTTCAATAACTTTAGGGCTTGAACTCCTTCTTCCACATCCTTTCCCCAACCTTCACACACCAGACCTTATCATCACATGGGGCTGCTTTCACCACAACCAATTCATTGTGACCTTCTCATGGTCCCCATTAGCAGCTCCTTTTTCTCCCAGGCTCACTATTATCCATTCCTCTCTCTGCACAACTGCAGTTCTCTCTCTCTCTCTGGGCTACATCACTACCTACCATTTACTCTTTCCCCCCTACTCCTGTCCCCTTTATTCAGCCATTTCCTAGCTATAATCGGTTCTGAAGAAGGGTGACGGGACCTAAAACGTTGACTCTGCTTTCTCTCCCCAGATGCTGCCTGACCTGTTGAGTTTCTCCAGTTTTTTCAGTTTTTAGTTCAAATGTCCAGCATCTTTGTTTTTTTGATGTGAAAATACCTTTGGTCTTCTACAAGTAGAAATGGTCAGAACCTGAAGCATTTTGGAACACATTGGCACAAGTTCCTCAGGAAGTTGTAATTTCCTTTAACCTTTGTAGAACAAAGGAAACATTCCATGGTGACACAAAGAACAGAAGATTAGATGATTGCAAATATATGGCAGATATTGGATGTATTTATGAACACTATGGAATGATTAAAGATAAGCAGAA
The DNA here is from genome assembly GCF_004010195.1 of Chiloscyllium plagiosum. Classification (NCBI taxonomy): domain Eukaryota; kingdom Metazoa; phylum Chordata; class Chondrichthyes; order Orectolobiformes; family Hemiscylliidae; genus Chiloscyllium; species Chiloscyllium plagiosum. The sequence goes on along the minus strand of NC_057736.1, from coordinate 44,104,602 downwards.
TGATCACATCCAGCTATTGAGAGCAGGAGACAAAACTGGAGAAAAAAACAACTGGATGAATTAGTTTTAGGAACATCGAAGGAGCAGTTTACCAATGCTTCAGCTATGTCTCAGAATATCATTATTTGGTGATCTGTCCAAAGTGAAGAGAAAGTGCCCTCAAACTGATACATGACAAAGTTTATTCTGAGTAAAAGAATGAAGATAAAGCCAACTCTGATCAACTCAAACTGAATTCTAATTCTGTGATGATTCCACAGTATCAGACAGTGTTTGTACTTTAACCACGCTGCCCCACAAACCGATGACATGTTATGACTTCATTTAGTGAGAATCAAGGCAATGGTGCAAAATATAAAAGTATCACCTGCTTTAGAATTGACAACAACAATGCACTGAAGACATTAAGGACGTTGTAACAGTATGTAAAATAGCTGAAATAAGATACTTAATGAGTCTTGATGTTGTCTCTAGTGAGATACTTATTCTATTAAGCAAATGGTCAATGCAAAAAGAATAAAAGAAACTTGAACGTGAGAAGATAGTATTTTAAGAAAATCAGTTGATCTGTAGTTTATTTAATCAGGATATTATTACATCCCCTAACAAAACATGAGACATTTCAATGGAGGTTTTGACAAATATTAATGGCATTTGGTGACGGAAACCAGAGAGGTAAGAAATCAAATTGTCTGAAAGACACAGAAGCAATTTGCTCACCCTACTTTTCAAAGATTAAGGTTCTGCTAAACATTGCAGGTATTGTTGATAGAAGGCTAATGATAGAAGAAATGTGTGAGAAGTCTGACATTTGTAAATATTATCAGAGCACACTATTGTGAACTCCCATTGTACAAAGTTTTAAGGAGGCAATTGCCATGAATCTAAAAGCTTAGCACGAAGCCAAAAATATTTTCATCCTACATTTTATGCACCTTCTGACCTGAATTTTTGATTTTACAATAATCTATTGTAAAATGGTTGCGAGGCCCCTTTCGGCCATGGCTGACCATGGATTACATCCTCGTTGTTCTAACTTTCTGCTTCCCTGGAGCAACGTCGTTTATGACGAAAGAGACCAATGCTGGAGTGACAGTCCTGGTCACAGAGGTCCCATCTGTATGTGGTCATTGATCTGCTCGAGCTGCTGCGCTCCTTCCGGTGTGCCCGCTTGCCTGCTGCAGCACTCATCAGCTTCTTTTCCCCTGTTTTGTGCTTCTCCATCTCGTGCAGTCAGCTGCAAGCCTTTCCCAGAACTCCATAACAATGTTAAGTGCCTTCACGTCCCTCATGTAGACATCCTTGCAGTGCAGCCGGGAATGCCCAGTGGGTCTCTTTCCGAATGTAAGCTCTCTCCACAAAGGGTATCCTTTGGGATGCGGCCATCCTCCATTCTCCATTGACAAAATCATGGAGCAATGGATAGGGATAAGAGTTATAGAATCATAGTCATGCATCATGGAAACAGACTCTTTGGACAAACCCATCCATGCTGATCCAGTTTTACCAAATTGATCCAGTCTCATTAGCTTGTGTTGGCCCATATCCCTCGACACCTTTCCAATGCATGTTCATGTCCAAGTGTTTTTAAATGTTGTAACTGTAACTACATATGTCACTACCACTGGCAGTTCATTTCATTTTTTGTCTGTGTAAAAGAAATGCCCTTCCGGACCCTTTTAAATCCTTCTCCTCTTACCTTAGAAAATGCTCCTTAGTTTTGAACTCTCCCACCCGAGGGAAAAGACTGCTGCTCTCCACCTTACCTTTATCCTGCATACTTTTATAAATTTCTACAAAGTCATCCCTCAACCTCCTATGGTCCAGTGAAAGGCCTATCCAGCCTCTCCTTATAACTCAAATTTCCCAGTCCTGGCAACATCCTGGTAAATCTTTTCTGAGTCCTGACCTGTTTAATAATATTTTTTCTGTAGCAGTACAATTGTACACAGTATTCCAAAAGTGGCCTCACCAATGTCCTGCATAACCTCAACATGACGTCCCAATGCCTATGCTTAATGGTCTCTGTGATTAAGACAAGTGTGTGAAATGCCTTCTTAACTACCCTGTCTATGTGTGATACAACTTTCAAAGAACTATATACCTGAACCCCACAGTCCCTCTGTTTGACAACACTCCCCAGGGCCCTGCCTTTGTTTGTTTTATCAAAATGCAATAACTCACATGGAGCCAAATTAGATTCCATCTGCCATTCCTCAGCCCAGTTGATCAGGATGCCTTTGTAATCTTAGATAACCTTCTTCACTGTCAACCATATCACCAATTTTAGTGTTCACTAGTAATGATAGGGGAATTTGCAAATGATGAGTTCTGAAAATGTGGATGTCATTGTCATAAATACTGCAGCTGGAAGACCTGGAGTCTATGAAAGGAAGTGTGTAGTGTGTAGTGAACAGTGAAATACTCCATTAATAAATTTTAGCTGGTCATTTGAGCAAGCTCTGAAGATGTTTCTAGCTGAAATTTGTGTTATTTAAGCTGAGTAGACTGTTCAGTAAATTAGATTAGATTCCCTACAGTGTGGAAACAGGCCCTTCGGCCCAACCAGTCCATACCAACCCTCTGAAGAGTAACCTCCCAGACCCATCTCCCTCTGACTGATGTACCTAACATTATGAGCAATTTAGCATGGCCAATTCACCTGACCTGCACATCTTTAGACTGTGGGAGGAAACGCACGCAGACACGGGGAGAATGTGCAAACTCCACACAGATAGTCACTCAAGGCTGGAATAGAACCTGGGACCCTGGCGCTGTGAGGCAGCAGTGCTAACCACTGAGCCACCGTGCTGCCCTTAAGAAAGTAAATAGATACTGGAAATTGGAAACAAAAATAAAAATTGCTGGAAAACCTCAGCAGGTCTGACAACATCTGTTGACAAAAAGCAGAATTAATGTTTCAGAACAGTCACTGAACTGAAATGTTAACTCTGCTTTCTCTCCAGAGAAGCTGCCAGATCTACTGAGCTTTTCCAGTATTTGCTGTTGTTGTACAGAGTAAATCTGTTTGACCTGTCTTCATAGCTGCGATTTAATGTGGCCATTTAGCTGTTAATTCAAGATAATGGACTGAGGAAAAGGTTATAAAAGTAAAACTTTGTCCATTGCTTTTCTCATTGGGGTCATTTAGTGAGTTTAACTCATTTAGTGTTCTGGTTTCCACAGGGACCATAACATTGTCAAACACAGTGATAAACTGTTACATGATTAAATTGTTGCAATTAATCTGAATTCATTCCAAACTCCAGCTGAAAGAAGGATATAAGGCATCATGCATCTAAAATGTTCCTGTTTTTGACAAAGATTCTGAGGAACAGAATATACTGGATCAAGGCCTGGATAGGTGTGCTGCCAGTGAGGATGACATACAGGGCACAGTCATGCCCTCAAAAGGACAATTATTTTGTACTTGGGTGATCTATATTCCAGAGGAAGCCTGTGAATGGGGGCACTCAAATACAGGCAAACTTCAGCAGATGCTGAAAGTGTTAAATAAAAACCAAAAGCTTTGGAACGTAATGACAAAAGACTCCAGAGAAATAGCAGGTCATTCAGCGCCTTGAGTCTGCTCTGGTATTTGATAAAACCATGTCTAACCAGGGTGTGGTCTTGTCTCCAATTTCCTGTCTGCCCAACCAGACTGACACTCAGTTGTCTGTCAAATACCGACAGTAACTCTATAAATTTAATGGCCCAGCCTGCACTGTGAATCTCACTGTCCATAATGAACCATGGAGGGAAACAAAATCTCCTCATCTCCATGCTAACAGGGACTTCTTATTTTTAGCTGTGTCCAGGTTTCTACTCTCCTCCACAAGAGAAAGTTCCCCACCTACATTCGGGACACCACACACACCCTCTACCTCCTCCAAGCTTTTTGTTTCCCTGGCTTCCAACGCCTCATCTTCACCATGGACATCCAGTCCCTGTACACATCGCTCTGCCATGACAAAGGCCTCCAAGCTCTCAATCTTTTTCCTCTCACCCTGACCCAACCAGTACCCTTCCACTGACATTCTCATTCGCCTGTCTGAACTGGTCCTCACGCTCAACAACTTCTCCTTCCAATTTCCCACTTCCTCCAAACCAACGGGGTGGCCATGGGCACCTGCATGGACCCCCATCTATGCCTGTCTCTTCCGGTACGTGGAACAGTCCATCTTCTGCAGCTGCACAGGCACCATTCCCCACCTTTCCCTCCACTACATCAATGACTGTATCGATGCTACCTTGTGCTCCCACGAGGGGTTGAACAGTTCATCAACTTCACAAACACCTTCTACCCTGATCTCAAATTCACCTGGACCATCTCGGAAACCTTCCTCCCCTTCCATCTCCATCTCTGGTGACTGACTGAACATGGACATTTACTACAAGCCCACCATCTCCCACAGCTACCTGGGCTACTCATCCTCCCACCCGACCTCCTGTAAAAACGCCATCACTTATTCCCAATTGCTCTATCGCCACTGCATTTGTTCCCAAGAGGACCAATTCCACCATAGAACATCAAAGACTGCAAATTCCCCTCCCACGTGGCCGATGATGCCCTCCAGTGCATCTCCTCTACTTCCCGCTCCTCTGCCCTTGAACCCTACCCCTCCAATCACAACAGGGACAGAGCCCCCCTGTTCCTCACCTTGCACCCCACCAACCTCCACATATATCGCATCATCCTCCGCCACTTCCGCCACCTGCAAACAGACCCCACCACCAGGGATATATTTCCCTCCCGACCCTTATCAGCATTTCAGAGAGAATGTACCCTCCACGACTCCTTTCTCAGATCCATGCCTCCCCCACACCCTGCACTATCCCCTGCCACCACAAGAATTAAAAAATCTGCACCCACAGCCCCACCCCCCTCCCCACCTCTGTCCAAGACCCCAAAGGATCTTTTCACATCTGACAGAAATTTACCTGTACTTCCACGCACGTTATCTACTGTATATGTTGCACTCGATGTGGTCTCCTCTACATCGAGGAGACAGGACGTCAACTTGCGGATGTTTTCAGAGAACATCTCTGGGATACCTGCACCCACCAACCCCACCGCCCCCATGGCTGAACATTTTAACTCCCCCTCCCACTCCACCAAGGATATGCAGGATGTGGGCCACCTCCATCGCCAAACCCTTGCAACCTGATGCCTTGAGGAAAAAACCCTCATCTTCCACCTTGGGACCCTGCAACCATATGGGATCAATGTGGATTTCAACAGTTTCCTCATTCCCCCTCCCCCTACCTTATCCCAGTCCCAACCCTCCAACTCAGCACCGCCCCCTTGACCTGTCCTACCCGTCCATCTTCCTTCCTTCCCACCCATCTGCTCCACCCTCCCTATGATTTATCACTTCCACCGGCACTTTCATCTACCCACCACATTCCCAGCTACCTTCCCTCAACCCCACTCCCCTCCCATTTATCTCTCAGCATCCCCTGGCCTACAAGCCTCATTCCTGATGCAGACGCACACACGTGCAAACACACACATGCACGCACAGACACATGCATACACATGCA
>NC_057736.1:44028073-44098558 GCF_004010195.1 Chiloscyllium plagiosum | reverse complement strand
TTGAAGCATCCTAAGATCTTGAGAACAGGAAAGAGATGGTGTGGTGTGAGTTGATGGTGACAGGGATGCTATCGCCATCAGTCAATACACCTCTGAAAGAAGGTGGGATCAACCAGTCAGGCCTTCTGATCCCGACCGCTCCCCCCACCCCGCCAAACTCTCGAACACAAAATCACCCAGAAGAGAAACTAGCATATCTCAGAAATGATCCTAAACTGGTCAACCTTATCCAGTTTATCCAGTTGACTCTCCAATACGTTCATTTCAAGGTTGACTGCTTTATTATAACCAATTCCCTCACTGCCTGCCATGACTAACCAAGTGATTGATCCAGGCTGACAGGCACATGTTTGATTGATATTGGTCCCTAGTCCGAGGGGAAAGGTGGTGAAGGGCTGGCGAGTGAGTCTAAAATAATCACCTTGCTGGGGACTCTTGGTGCGGTAATGATAGTGTCCCTACTTCTGAGCCGGGAGGCCTGCATTCAAGTCTCAATTAACTTAGAGAGGTGTAATAATAATTGTGGGTTGATTAGCAAACAGCTAAAATGATCACTTCTTGTTAAGGTTGCTGGCAGATCTGAGGCAGAGAGAGAACTGCGGCCATTTGTCTCTTCCCTACCGTGGGACAGGAGAGAGGAGGATTATTGGAGAGAAGGAAGTGTAAACATAGCTTGGGTTCACATTTGTTGAATGACAGTGTCTCAGAAATATTCAGTCTCAGTTGTAGCAGAGCGCAGAGCTGAGCTTTAAATTCATTGCCTGCTGCCTCACTGCACCAGGGACCTGGGTTCAATTCCACCCTTGGCGACTGTCTGTGTGGAGTTTGCCCATTCTCCCTTTGTCTGTGTGGGTTTCCTCTGGGTGCTCTGGTTCTCTCCCACAGTCCAAAGCTGTGCAGGTCAGATGGATTGGCCATGCTAAATTGCCCGTAGTGTTCAGAGATGCGTAGGTTAAGTGCATCAGTCTGGCGTACTTTAGAGTAATGGGGAATGGGTTTGGGTGGGTTACTCTTCAGGGGTCGGTGCGGACTTATTAGGTCGAAGGGCCTGCTTCCACACTGTAGGGGTTCTATGATTCTATAATACCTTTTGGCTCATCAAACATCAAGTCTTTTAAAAAAATCCTTTTTTATTCTCCACTTGAAACACTCCACTCGAGAAAGTTGCTGAACATAGTTCCCACCAATCATTCCAAGTTGACCTGAAATGTAATCTGCCTGCAATGATTTCAATATTTTCTTTTCCATGCTCTCTTTAAACATGCATAAAGCAGCTCTGCATCAAAGAACAAAGAAAATTTACAGCCCAGGAACAGGCCCTTCGGCCCTCCAAGCCTGAGCCGATCCAAATGTACTGTTTAACCCTGTCGGTCAATTCCTAAGCATTTGTATCCCTCTGCTCATGTATGTTAATGAGGATCGATGACTGTTAATTATTTTTGAAATCCACTCTGCTCAGAACATTAAAAACTCCAAAAGAGGATAACGGGTTTGACCATGTGCAGTGACCCACCATCGGTAACATGGTTTTACTGAGTGTTTTTTTGGCAACTGCATATTGCAACAGGCTTGCAATTTGACAGTGAGTTCCTGTCACTTCATTGAATTTCCAGCAAAGCTCCCTCAACCGCAGTTGTTTGCTGAGTGGATGCTGCAAATGATTCAAAGCAATAAGGAAATGTGTTAGCGACTAGTTTACAACCTCAGGGAAGCAGGTGTTGAAAGTTAAGAGCAGAAAATCCTCTGGACCGCACTAAACACACACTTGCCTGGGATGGAAAAAGAAAGCCGCAAAAATGCATTTGCTACACACCTGGGTAAAATGGAAGGCGTATCTCTTCCAGAGGTAGCGTTCCACACATAGTAATTATTTTAAATTTATTGACAATGGTTTGTCAGAAGTAAAAAGGCAACGTGGGAGAAATCTACACAACTAAGTGTCCCTTGCATACAAATGTTCCACACTTGCCATCACTCCTGTGGGATTACACTGAGCCTCTCAGAATCCGATTCTCCCAAATCAGTCAGTAAATTAGAAATCTGTATTATACTGAATCACATTCCCTGATGGCAATGGAATAATTACACAGCTGGACAAATGCTACTGCCGAGAGCTGGAACTCATTCATTCCGTAAATCCTAACCTGCCTCATAACAGCTAGAAATACACTTGCATTTATCAATTCGGTGAATGAGTGAGCTTAACTTATGTTGCATTAATCCACATCTCTGCTCCTTTATATCCAGTGTCTTAATAATGTCTGATAGATACAGCTTCCCTGGACTGGTTTACAAGCTAGAATCTAATCGCAGGGTTTTGATAATTTATCTCTAGAATAATAGAGTGAATATAAACTGGAGTTCAGCCCAGGATTTTGAAATGTACAAAGGCAGATTATGGATGCATAGGAATGAATTACAAGTTGTAATCTCACCAAGGGGTTTGGAAATATTTATGTTATGATCTTCTGTAATTTGTGCAAATTTGAACATGCTATGTAAATATTTCTCTGTTATATTTAGCTGTATCTGCTACCGACTATCTCACTACAAAATTCAAATTGCAATGTCGGAGAAAGACGTTGATCTGAAAAAATTACCTGTCATATCACAAAGTAATGTAGTGTTACATTCCCCTGAAATCACACCAAATGCTTTCTGAAACAATATCATCTGCCATATTATGCAGCAACTGAACTTGCCTGCTGGGGTGTAATGGAGGGGTGGTAGGTCAAAAATCAGTCTGGGATGTATTCTTGCTACCTTATTCTCCAGGGTCAAGCTCAGTTCACGTGTAGTTGAGGCATGAGTACAGACTCCATATTTGGATCTCACCAACTGTGCAGAATGTAGAGGGTGTTCATGAATAAGCCATGGACTCGCAGTGTATGTTTTCCCAATCAGAGAACCTGCCACTCTTCACACTCTAAGGCACCAAATCCCATTAACCCATAAGTCGAGAGTGTAGTGCTGGAAAAGCACAGCAGGTCAGGCAGCATCCGAGGAGCAGGAATTGGATGAAGGGCTTATGCCCGAAACATCGATTCTCCTGCTCCTTGGATGCTGCCTGACTTGCTGTGCTTTTCCAGCACTACACTCTCAACTCTAAGCTCCAGCATCTGTAGTCCTCACTGTCTCCTTTTAACCCACAATGCATATGATTGCTGATCCACATTGTCTTGAGACAGCAATGTGATCCCTTGAAAAGCTCAAAATATGTGGTCTGGGCTCTTCTCTTTCCCTGTAACTCACAGCAATTTTCCAACCCTCTGGAAACTCTGGCATTCATTCAGCTCTGGCCTCTGTTACATCCACAGTTCCCTCATAAGAATAACGCAGATTACCTAGATGGTCAGAGATTGCAGAGCTCTGAGATGTCGAAGGATCTGGTGTTTGGATGCATGGATCACAAAACATTGTTATGCAGATACAGCAAGTAATTAGGAAACCTAATGGAATATTATTGTTTATTGTGAGGAAATTGAATTTAGGGGGAGTCAATGGCTGATGAGTCCAGAGACCTAGGTGATGAGCTGGGGTCCTGGGTTCAAATCCTGAATGAGCAGATGGTGAAATTGGAATTTAATTTTTATTTACAATCTAGAATTAAGAGTCTGATGACGACTGTGTCCATTGTCAATTGTCAGAAAAACCCATCTGGTTCACTAAAGTCCTTTAGGGAAGGAAATTGTCACCCTTACCCCTACTTGGAACTCCAGACCCACAGCATTGTGGTTGGCTCAACAGCCCTCTGGGCAATCCGGAATGGGCAATAAATGTTGGCCTGGTTAGTAATGCCCCCATTCCATGAATGAAGAGAGAAATGAATACAAAAGCAGGTATACAATGTGTAATGGACCAGATCAAACCCCCTCAAAACATATTTATAAAGTCACCTAGACTCTCGCTTTTATTTTGTTAAAAGGCAAGTGTAAGGTGTTGCATTCCAGATATGGCTTAACTGGTCAAACTATTAGGCTTTAAGCAAAACACACTTTATTGTTACAGTACAGTTTGTCATGAAGATGTGGGTGCACTTTAAGAAAGTTAAAAGCAACAGAACTATTGGACACAGCACCAAGTGTTCTCAAGAAGGCAACAATGTAACACATGGTCGAACAATTCGATTAGCTCATTCCCCAGTGACAAAAACAAATTCAAATTCAGCCAATCAGTTTAAATTATACCCCGAAAAATATCAAACTCCAATCCAGCTTGAATTGAGTATATTGACAATCCAAAAGCCAATAACATAATCCAATACACTAGGGTATAAGATCGAGCAAAACTTGAACAGTTGAGAGGTGAACTGACAAGCCCAGCATGTAAACAGACTCCCTGAAAAATAGCTCTCCTAAAAATACTTTTTCGATCAGTAACCTGGGATGAAGAAATTCCCAAGAAGACATAGGAAGATCCGAATAGAAACTCAAAAGCTGCCTGGTTTTGAGATAAGAAGTGTGGTTTTGTAAATCTTAATTGGGAGTTTTATCAGACTAATACTGTGCAAGGACTGTAACAAACGCTACATTGGACAAAGAGGCAGAAAACTAGCCACCAGGATACATGAACATTAACTAACCAGAAAACCATATGACCCTCTCTCACTAGTATCCTTCATTACGGGTGAGGAAGGACACCACTTCGACTGGGACAACACAGCCATCCCAGGACAAGCCAAACAGAAACACGCATGAGAATTCCCAGAAACATGACATTCTAACCAGAACTCTATCAACAAACACATCAAGTTAGGCCCCATCCACCACTCCCCTGAGAAAAAGAACAGGAAATGACATCACCACAGGAAATGTCATCACCACATGAAATGATGCCACAACAGGAAATGATATCACCACAGGAAATGACATCACCAAATAAACCCAAACATATAAATAGAAAGCAAGAATTATCAACAGTGCTTTGCCCGGAGGCCCACTGTAGATGTTACCTAGTCAGGTGATGAAATGTCTAGAAATGAACCTTCCAGCTTAGTGAGCAAACCTACATCCAGAAACTCACCCTGAGCTACAAATCCACTCAAAACTCGCTAGAACTAGTATTATAGAATGGAAGATAACAGATAGGTTAGAGTAAGGAATAGTAAACAGTTGTTAGTTAATTATTCTATGTTATACTTTAAGAAATTAAGTTGTTCATTTTTACTTTAAATAGTCCTTGGCCACTTGAAGTTTTACATATTACTGCATGGGACAAATATTTTCTGTGTTGCTGGTTTTAAATTAAGCAGGAAGGTTTACCCCATGTCGTAACAAGTTAAAATACAAACAATGAAAAAATCGGCATAACTTTAACTCTATTAAAAAAAATTAACAAAGTAATATATTACTGAACTACTACTACTAATTAACTGTTCCAATATAGCATCAATCCATGAACACACCTTGGCAAAGGCAAATTCAGCAAAACAGATTTCCCTCACTTGCTGTCTCCTCCAGTCCAGGAGAAGAAACTCTGACCGAGTGAATCCAGCAGCAGAGAGACAACTGTTTTGGCAGCTTCAACTCCAAACCTCCCAACTTCAACAACTAAAACTCTGGATCTGTGAGAGCCTGATTCCACCCACTCATGCTTCTTTTGTCTAATTTATAATAACCCAAGCTATTACACTGCTTTCCATGCAGCAGCCACCTCTGCACCAGGTTTACAGCACCCCTCTTCAGGAGAACCAGGACAAAAGAAATTTCTTTTAAAGGCACATCTCGTCACTTATGCTTCAGTTATACTTTGATGAGATCTGGAGTCCTTGTACAATATTGTTTTAATTACTCAAGGAAGGACGTAAAGACATTGCAAACAGTTCAGAGAAGGTTTACTGGATTAATATCCGAGATGTCTTATGAGGGTGTTTGGAGAGACCAGGCTAGTGTCTGCTAGAGTGTGGAAGAGTCAAAGGTGACTTGATTGAAGCAAGACTCTTGACAGGGTGAATATGGAAAAGGTATTTCCTTTCGTGGGTGACTTCAGAGCTATAGCCCACCGTTTAAATCTAGACACAAATAAGGAGCATCCTATTCTCTCAGAGGGTCGGGAGTCTTTGAAACTTTTAATTGAGAGCAAAATATATTTAAGGCAGTGGAAGATAGACTTTTGATAAGCAAGAGGTTGAAAGGATATCAGGGATAGGCAGGAATATGGGGTAATCAGGTCAGTAATTATCTTATTGAAAGGCGGAACACTGATTGGCTTGAGGTGGCGAGTGGCCTACTCCTGAGCAGAATTCATGCATTTGTACATTCACCATGTTTTTAACTGGTCAGACACTCCCTAAACTTCTCCAAATTTTCACCTCTCTTTCTCTCCCTTTTCCTAATTTACTTCTTTAACATACAATAAAAGTGACACTGGGACAAAGGAAACACTGTACGCCTCTGTGAAAATCCCTGAGATTTGTTTTTCTGTTGTTGAGTGATGTCAGTGAGCACTTTAATAAAAAGGATGGTCCACTACAGAGTCAGCCTTACAGTTTATAGTTTTAATTCAGTTGGTCTTGAGTTGTTAGTGACTGAGATATTACCTGGAAGTAGTGATCTAACCTACTGTTTGCTACATCCCTCTCAGCGTCGACAAGAAATTACAGGCCCGCATGCTCGACCAGGCAAACATCTAACCCCAATGTCTCATTGAGCCATCGTACAGGGAGTTAAACGTATTTGCTCTTAATTCCTGCCTCTCCAGCTACAGCAGCACCATGCCACTTTATAATATGGAAAATGGAACGCATTACAAAGTTGATATTTTTAGAGCAATGCAAAATTTAAAACTGGAAGAGTATGTTGCAAAGTAACACAGTGTATCAATATTTAATCATTACTTTTTTCATGTCATGCTTAGTGAGTTATCAATGGATGCTGAGGACGTGTGCTGTGTAAGGCATTCAAACTTCAAATGGGAACAGGTGTGGGACTGTGTTGGAGGTGCACACATTTTTTTTCTTGAGCAGGAAATTATATACCAAAATGGTTTCAGAATGAGTTTGTTTTTTTCTTTTTGAAGTGGAGATTGTTACTTGTAATTGGATAAATTGCAGTTTTTAATCCATTAAAGTGGTTGATATATTGGAATACCTGTTGTGAATGATTCTCTTCACATACTGGATTCAGTCTGTTAATTCATCACTACATTTACAGACAAGCCCAGGGTGGTCCCTGCTCAATTTTGGACAGATCAGTCTCAATTTTGCTTGTGTTCTCTGAAAACTATCAATCAGAGTAAAAGGTCTGAATTTTAATTGACATGATATCCCAAATTAATTGAAATGAATGATCTCGAAGAGAACAAGATTTAACATTTTATAACTTCTGCTTTACCAATAAAATCAACTTCAAGATAAATTAAATGTGCATCAAGAGGAAAATGGTGGTAAGTCTAAAGTATAAATTACGCACTGAATTGTTGATACATGCAATGACGTTTCTCACAGATTTAGTGGACACCACCATTAACACTTAAAATACTCATTTCGCCCCCAGCAGATTTCAAAACTCCGCTTTTTCTGGTAGAATTCCATTTCCTTCACTTTGAGGATTTTGTCAATGATTCTCATCCAACAGCACCTCCCTATCAACCTGAGTTAAGAATCACGGACTTGTTAAGGTGCAAGTGTCCCTGTAGCACATTGTGACTATGCCAATTCTCTAAACTGGTTGACTTTGTGCCAAATTTCTGCCTTTTCCTACAAACCTTTTGCAGAACCTATCTGGAGCCTAAAAGGGGTGGGCTATGGTGAGATTTGTGGCAGATTGGTATGAGAATTCCTGTGAGGCCTATTTCAACATTGGGAGAAACGTGCTGTATCGTTTATGATTTTGCCAAGCATCAGGACACGATTCTTGCTCGGCATAAGTTCCCTATTCAGAGCTTATTATTAACTGCATATCTCACCTCATTAATATCCTGCTTCTTACCAAACACACCGGACAAATTAGACATTGAGGATTTTTGACATAGAAGTCAGAGTGACTATTTGGTGGCTTCAGCTCACTGCTAGTTGTGAAGACCTTCCATACTCCTCACCACTAACAGCAGCTCAGGTGACATGATGGCTCAGTGGTTAGCATTGCTGCCTCACAGCGCCAGAGACCCAGGTTCGATTCCAGCCTTGGGCGCTTGTCTGTGTGGAGTTTGCACATTCTCCCTGTGTCTGATCCGATTTCCTCCCACTGTCCAAAGATGTGCAGGTCGAGTGAATTGGCAATTCTAAATTGCCCATAGTGTTAGGTGCATTAATCAGAGGGAAATGGATACGGGCGGGTTAATCTTCGGAGGGTCGGTGTGGACTTGCTGGGCCGAAGGGCCTGTTTCCACACTGTAGGGAATCTAATCAAAATGAACTGTGGACATTGGTGCAAGTATGCCTATCCAGTCAATTCCCTCCCAGCGGAGGTACACCTCAGCGGTCAAGGACATTCAGCCTCTGATCTTCGGGTAAGCGTCCTCCAAGGCAGCCTTCGAGATACACCATAACGCAGAATTGTTGAGCAAAAACTGATAGCCAAGTTCTGTACCCATGAAGATGGCATCAATCATGATCTTGAGTCCAGGTCATGCTATGTGTAACCTCACCATACTGTTCAGTATTTGTAAAATCTTTCTTCTTGTCCTGTTTTGACACTATCACACTGCTAACTTGTTATGATCTCTCTATCTTAATTAGTCTGCTCAGTTTTGGATTACTCATTACTTTGGTTAGACCCTCAACATGCAAATCTTACACCCATCATGTTATTCCAATCATTTGGTTTGTCTCCAGCACCACCTTATTTTTATTTTTTTATAATTATATTTCTGCCTTAATTAATCAGATTATAGGTCATCCCTTCACTTGGTATTCAGCTGTTGACACTTTATTCACACCGTCTGACACTTTTGATCACCTGCAGAGACTTATTATTCATCCTGTTTGCCACTCCACTCACATCATTTCCTCAATTTTTTGATCTGTCTGTGTATAAATTCTGTGAATGTGTACTTCCCTTCACTTCACGTGACGAAGGAGCTGTGCTCTGAAAGCTTATGATTCCAAATAAACCTGTTGGACTATAACCTGGTGTCATGTGACTTCTGACCCTATCCACGGACATTGGCATCCAATAACCACCAGCCCCTCATGATCCCCATGGTCCCTCTCTGACCTGGATACTAAAGGAGCACAGAGCTGTAATGCAAGAAGTATTGATAAATCATGTTGATAAGTTGCAGCAGGGATACTTTGTACACACAGGAACAGGTACCCAACTCACAGTCTGTGGACCAGGCTGTACCTCAGGGCTGCTCTCTTGCTCTCTTAGTGTTCACTCCCCTGTGTCCTACCCACATGCTCACAGAATCCCTGTCTCACCTTTCTGTAGCCACACGACCAGGCAGCTTGCCTGACTGCTCAGCAGTCCTCACTCTAGGGGATGGCATCTTGCTGGGTGATAGTGTGTTATGTCAATCTCCTCCTGCCCATCCGCTCTATGTGTCAGCAATGGGAAGCTAGGGAAGTTATTGCTGGGCCTCTTGCTGAGATAGTTGTATCATCGCTAGTCACAGGTGAGATGCTGGAAAACTGGAGGTTGGCTAACGTGCTGCCACTGTTTAAGAAGGGTGTTAAGGACATGCCAGGGAACTATAGACCGGTGAGCCTGACATCAGTGGTGAGAAAGTTGTTGGAGGGAATCCTGAGGGACAGGATGCACATGTATTTGGAAAAGCAAGGACTGATTAGGGATAGTCAACATGGCTTTGTACGTGGGAAATCATGTCTCACAAACGTGATTGAGTTTTTTAAATAAGTAACAAAGAGGATTGATGAGGGCAGAGTGGTGAACGTGATCCATGTGGATTTCAGTAAGGTGTTTGACAAGGTTCCTCATGGGAGACTGGTTAGCAAGGTTCAATCTCATGGAATACAGGGAGAACTAGCCATTTGGATACAGAACTGTCTCAAAGGTAGAAGACAAAAGGTGGTAGTGGAGGGTTGTTTTTCAGACTGGAGGCCTGTGACCAGTGAAGTACCATAAGGATCGGTGCTGTGTCCACTACTTTTCATCATTTGTATAAAATGATTTGGATGTGAGCATAAGAGGTACAGTTAGTAAGTTTGCAGATGACACCAAAATTGAAGGTGCAGTGGACAGGGAAGAAAGTTACCTCAGATTACAATAGGATCTTGGTCAGATGGGCCAATGGGCTGAGAAGTGGCAGATGGAGTTTAATTCAGATAAATATGAGGTGCTGCATTTTGGGAAAGCAAATCTTAGCAGGGCTTTTTTAGATTAGATTACGTGGAAACAGGCCATTCGGCCCAACAAGCCCACACCAATCCGTTAAAGCGCAACCCACCCAGACCCATTCCCCTACATTTCACCACTTCACCGACCACTACGGGCAATTTAGCATGGCCAATTCACCTAACCTGCACATTTTTTTTGGACTTTGGAAGGAAACTGGAGCACCCGGAGGAAACCCACGCAGACACGGGGAGAATGTGCAAATTCCACACAGTCAGTTGCCTGAGGCGGGAATTGAACCCAGGTCTCTGGTTTTGTGAGGCAGCAGTGCTAACCAATGTGCCACTGTGCCGCCCTTAATACTTAATGGTAATGTCCTAGGAAGTGTTGCTGAACAAAGAGACCTTGGAGTGCAGGTTCATAGAGTAATTTGCAGATCACACCAAAATTGGAGGTGTAGTGGACAACAAAGAAGGTTACCTCAGATTACAACAGGATCTTGATCAAATGGGCCAACGGGTAGTTGGAGTTTAATTTAGATAAATGTGAGGTGCTGCATTTTGGGAAATCAAACCTTAGTGAGACTTATTCACTTAATGGTAAGGTCCTAGGGAGTATTGCTGAACAAAAGGATCTTGTGTAGATTCATAGCTCCTTGAAAGTGGAGTCACAGGTAGATAGGATAATGTAGAAGATGTTTGGTATGCTTTCCTTTATTGGTCATAGTACTGAGTACAGGGGTTGGGAGGTCATGCTGCAGCTGTACAGGATATTGGTTAGGCCACTGTTGGAATATTGTGTGCAATTCTGGTCTCCTTCCTATCGGAAAGATGTTGTGAAACTTGAAAGGGTTCAGAAAAGGTTTACAAGGATGTTGCCAGGGTTGGAGGATTTGTGCTACAGGGAGTGGCTGAACAGGCTGGGGCTGTTTTCCCTGGAGCGTCGGAGGCTGAGGGGTGACCTTATACAGGTTTACAAAATTATGAGGGGCATGGATAGGATAAATAGACAAAGTCTCTTCCATAGGCTAGGGGAGTCCAGAACTAAAGGACATAGGTTTAGGGTGAGAGGGGAAAGATATAAAAGAGACCTAAGGGGCAACTTTTCCACGCAGAGGGTGGTATGTGAATGGAATGAGCTACCAGAGGATGTGGTGGAGGCTGGTACAATTGCAACACTTAAAAGGCATCTGGATGGGTATATGAATAGGAAGGGTTTGGAGGGATATGGGCAGGGTGCTGGTAGGTGGGACTAGATTGGGTTGGGATATCTGGTCAGCATGGATGAGTTGGACCGAAGGGTCTGTTTCTGTGCTGTACATCTCTCTGACTTTCTGACTCTATGACAGCCAACACACTGCATCACTATGGTCTCTCAGAGTCTGAGGGCAGTGGTCCTCAGTGATGGCAGGGCTCCTGGCAGTCAGTCAAGGGTATGCTCTGAGACCAACCCATGGGTTGACCATGGTCATGGATACAGTCAGAGTGTTCTTGATCCTTTGCAGGGGGGGAGAGGTCTGTACCTCTGCAATCTCAGAATTGGATGATTGTCAATCCTATGGCTCCATGGTGGCTAGTCAGAGGGTCGAACAAAGTGTGAGTGGGGAGAAATACAGGAATTAGTCTGGGGTCTCGGCATTTCAAGGTCCGGAGTTGTCCAGTCAGATCAGTCACTGGAACGGGCCACAGTCAGTCAGTCAGATCCGTCCAGAGAAATTAAGGAGAAAGGGGTTTGGTGGAGGACAAGGGAGCTGCTACAGTGGGAAACTGTCTCGGAATCTGTTTGAGGAATGAGGCTGGAGGTTAGGGATGGTAAAGGGAATGACAACCGAGAAAGAGGGTAACCATCTTTGTAGGGTGATATGGAGGAGAATGGGCAAAGGTGGGAGAGGGGGCTCTTTCACATTCATGTGCACCCTGATTTCAAGATCAGTCAGTCAGGGCAGGCTCAGGTAGATGGGAACCTGAGGGGTAGGATGTTTTTGGAGTTCATGGCAAGTCATTTCAAGAAGAAGATGTCTGGGACCTTGCAGACATGTAGAAACAGGAGGTTGGAAGCCACTGCGCAAAGAGATTTGATTGTAACCTTCCATCGTGCTGGTGACTTAATGTATACAGTGAAGAAGAAAATGGCTGAGACCACACCAGGAGTAGGTAGAGTAAGTATCTTAATCTGTTAAGGAAGGGGCTTCAAGACCCAGTAATGTGAGGACCTTCGGAGGGCAATGACATTACACACAGACCCATGTACAGTTACAGGACAAGGACCTATGGTGTCCCTAATCCCTGACATTTCTAATGCACTGGATCCCTGCCCTATACATTCCTGACCAATTCATTTCACATCAGCACCTTTGCACATAGAGACCAGGGCCACAATAGGAATAACAAAAGCAGAAATTGCTGGGAAGACTCAGCATGTCTGGCAGCATCTGTGCAGAAAAATCATAGCAAGTGGTTTGGGTCCAGTGACCCTCTTCAGAACACCTCTAAGGAAGGGTCATTGGACATGAAACATTAACTCTGACTTCTCTCCACTGATTTTGCCAGATCTTTTGAGTTTTTCCAGCAATTTCATGTTTTTGTTTTTGATTTCCAGCATCTGCAGTTCTTTCACTTGCTTGTTTTTTAGTAAGAATAGTGATGTTTGACCAAGAGGGTTAAAGTGTCACCAGAACTGTATTAACCCTGTTATTCTTGGTTCCCAATGCGTGTTCTCTACGGTACAAGGTGGATGGGCATGAGGTTAGGGACCTCATTTGGGATGTCACAAAGACATGATGCAAAACGAATCAAATTTGTAACATGTGAACTTCTGTAACCAGTCTGCAGCCACTCATGTCATCAGAGTCACAGAGATGTACAGCACAGAAACAGACCTTTTAGTCCAACTTGTCTGCACTAACTGGAAATCCTAAATACGTTTAGTCCCAATTGCCAGCATTTGGCTCATAACCCTCTAAACCCTTCCTATCCATATACCCATCCAGATGCGTTTTAAATGTTGTAATTGCACCAGCCTCCATTACTTCCTCTGGCAGCTCATTCCACACGTGCACCATTCTCTGCCTGAAAAAGCTGTCCCTTCAGCCTATTTTAACTCTTTCCCCTCTCACCTTAAAACTATACCCTCTAGTTTTTGACTCCCCCACTCTAGGGAAAAGACCTTGTTTATTTAACACTGTCCATGCACCTCATGATTTTATAAACCTTTATAAGGTCACCCCTCAGCTTCCAATGCACTAGGTAAGATAGCCCAGCCTATTCAGCCAACCCGGGCAATATCCTTGTCAATCTTTTCTGAACCTTTTCGAGTTTAACAACATCTTTCCTGTAGCAGGGAGACCAGAAATGCACACAGTATTCTAAAAGTGGCCTAACCAATGTCGTGTACAGCCACAACATGACCTCCCAAATCCTATACTCAATGCGCTGACCAATAAAGGCAAGCATTTCAAACACCTTCTTCACTATCCTATCTACCTGGGATTCTACTTTCAAGGAATTAGGAACTTGCACTCCGAGGTCTCTTTGTTCAATAACACTCCCCGGGACCATAACTGTCTTTAAAAGGTTTATTTTATTCTTTGCCTCTTCGTGTTGCTCATGGCTCTGCAACCATAGTGAAAGAAACCCCCTCAGAAGTGAAGGTCATTGGCCTTGGAGATTTGGTCAGCCGAGCCGAGGGATATTAGTGTCTGGACGGCCCCGAACTCCTGAAGGTCTTCTTACTGGAGACTTCAACCTCCAAGGGTTGGAGAAGACCAGGCAAGGTTGGCTAGATGGACTTGTCACCTTTGGAGTGTGTTGAGAGTGTCCCAGTGAAAAAGAAGAATTCCAGGGAAGGAGTGAGCCAACCTGTGGTAAACCAGAGAAGTTGAGAATAGCATCAAATTGAAAGAAGAAAAATGTACAATATGGAAAGATCAGTAAAAAGTCAGAGATTTGGGAAAATTTTAAAAAAAACAAACAAAAAATAATAGAGGGAGAAGATAAACTTTGAGGGTAAACTTGAAAGTAATGTCAAGATGGACAGCTGGATCTTTGTTAAAATAGGATAAAAGGCAGAGAGAGATGTCAAATAAACATATGTGCTTTGAAGAATAAGGCTGGGGAAATAATAATGGGGAAATAAGAAATGGCAGAGGAGATTTAGATTTTAGATTTTGTTGTCCCATGTACTAATGTACAGAAGTTCAGGGGTACAGTGAAAAGTGCATAATGTCACCACACGAGGTGCCATCTCAGGTACCAAGGTATTTAGGTACAAGAAACATCGGTACAAAGTTGTATGAGTTAAAAAGTTAAGCATTACTTCACAGAATAAGTAGAAAAATAAAGAAATAAGGTAATAGATAACATTAAAGTCTTTCTTAATTTAAACTAGGAAAATAAAAGAATAAAAGTTCAACAGTCTTTGACAAGTCTTCCACTTACTCCACTCTCTGGGAGAGCTCAGGGGCCTGGTCTTGACCCCACCGTTGCTGATAGTGCCACTGCTGAGCAGAAGCTGCCAGCTCTCTGATCTTTGTATAAAAACTTTGCATCAGTCTTTACAGTCGAAGATGCTAATAACATTCCAAAATTACTAAGGGGCAGAAGGAGGAGAGGAAATAAATACAATAACTCTCACTTGAGAAAAATTCTAGGGAATTCAAAGGACTAGTCTGCTGGACTCGAACAGATGCATCCTTGGATATTAAAAGTAGCTCAGAGATAGGGGATGCATTCATAATTCTCTAAGAAGCTTAGATTTGGGAAAAGTCCCAGAGAATTCCCAAAATGATGCCTTTATTTAAAATAGGGAAGGAGGCACAAAACTATAGGCCTGACAAATGTACTTGAATTCTTTGGAGACATAATTAGAATAGCTAATGTGGTTCATTTGTTCAAAACGGGCAGTAGGGATAGGCCAGATAATTACAGACTAGTTAGGCTGGCATCAGTGGGAGGGAAATTATTGGAAAAACATCTGTGAAATAGAATCAATCAACACCTGGAAAGGTAGGGATTGATCAGAGGTAGTCACTGTGGACTTGTTTGAGGGAGATCCTGATTAAATCAAGTTTTTTTTTAAAAAGGTGACTAAATATATTGATGAGGTAGTGCAGTTGAAGTGGTTTACATGGACTTCAGTAAGGCCTTCGACAAGGAAGGCTGGTCAAAAGAGTAAGAGCCCATGAGATCCAAGGCAAACTGACAAACTGGATCCAAAATTGGCTGACAAATAGGAGGCAAAGGGCGATGGTGGAGGTGTGTTTTTGTGATTATCAGCATGTGGCACAACATTCAGTGAGGGGACCTTGCTATTTGTTATGTACATTAACAACTTAGACGTTAATGTAGAAGACATCATTAGTATATCTGCAGATAACATGAAAATTGGTTTCGTTGTTGATAGTGAGGAGGATTGCCTCAGGCTACAAGCTGATTTGAAAAGCTGGTAAATTAGGCAGAGTAATGGCAGTTGGAATGTAATCCTGATCAGTGCAGCACAACGTAGTTTGGGAGGTCTAATAAAGGAAGTACATGACAATGAATGATAGGCCCATAGGAAACAAAAGGACCTTGGTGTACAAATCCATATATCCCTGAAGGTGTCAGCACAGGTAGACCGGTTGCTGAAGAAGGCATACAGATGTTTTCCTTCATCAGATGGGGCATAGACTAAAGGAGCAAGAAAGTCTTGATGCAACTTTAAAGAGCATTGGTTAGGCACAGATGGAGTACTGTGTGCAGCTCTGGTCACCAAAAGAAGGACATGATTGCACTGGAGAAACAGCAGAGGAGATTCATCAGGATTTTGCCTGGGATGGAATGTCTCAGATATGAGGAGAAAATGGATTGGCTGGATTTGTTTTCCTTGGAGCAGAGGAGGCTGAAGGGGAGAGGGAGGATCTGATAGAGGTACGCAAAAGCATGACAGGCAGAGACAGAGTAGATCATGACAACCATGCTAATCATGTCCCTAGATTATGCCCCATGGCAGGCATGTCTAGGAACAGATGTTACGAGGTAAAGATGAGGAGTAAGTAGTTTAGAGAAGATTTGAGGAATTTGTTTTTACTCAGAGGGTGGTCGAAATAGGGAATACCCTGCCTGAGAGTGTGGAGGAGGCAGGTACTCTCATAATATTTAAGAAGCAACTGGATGAGGACTCAAAGTGCCAGGGAATAGTTAATGGACCAAGTACAGGGAAATGGGATTAGTGGAGTTTGGTGTTTGTTGGTCAGCATAGACATAGTAGGCCAAAGGGCCTGCTTCTTACTGTATGACCCTATTTCTCTGTCTGATTCGAAATAACAAGCAAGATAGGTAAAGAGGATAGAGTGGGCGTAATATATTTGGCTTTACAGACAGTGTTCAATAAGATACCATACAATAGGTTACTTAGTAAGATAACAGTCCATGGTGGTATTAGCATGAATAGGTGATTGGCTAATGAATGAGTTTCAATAAGGGAATGTTTTCTGGATTGTAGCCTATAAGTAGTGGAGTCCCAGAAGGACCAAAATTATCTTTAATATATCTTAATGATTTGGATGTAGAAAATGAATTGACTATTGTCAAGTTGGCAGATAACAAAAAAAGGTGTGAAAGCAAGGGTTGAGAGTAATGCCAAGGGTCTGCAGAGGGATATAGACAGTGAGTATAAGTGGTCAAAATCTTGGCAGATGAGACATTATGTGGGCAAATATTGGCATTGTGGCAGGAGGAATAAGCGGAGCTAAATGTTATTTAAATGGAAAAAGGCTACAGAAAGCTGCAACACAGAGGACTTGGGAGTCCTCATCCATGAATCAAAAAATGCTAGCATCCAAGTTCAGTGGGTAAATGGGAAGGCAAATGGAATGTTGCCCTAAGGGGCAACCTTTTCATAAAGAGGGTGGTGTGTGTGGAATGAGCTGCCAAAGGATGTGGTGAAGGTGGGTACAATTACAACATTTAAAAGACATTTGAATGAATTGAATTGAATTGAATTGAATTGAATTGAATTTATTGTAACATGTACCGAGGTGCAGTGAAAGCTTTGTCTTGCGAGCAATACAGGCAGGTCACAGAGTTAAGTAACATAGATAAGTAAATAATAGGTAAACAGCAGCAAAAACAAAAACACAGGTACAGGCGATTGCTAAGAATTTGTGAGTCCATTCAGTATTCTAACAACAGTAGGGTAGAAACTGTTTTGAAACCGGTGTGTATTCAGGCTTCTGTACCTTCTCCCCGATGGTAGAGGTTGTTGAAAAACATTGCCAGGGTGGATGGATCTTTGAGAATGCTGATGGCCTTCCCTTGACAGTGGGCCTGGTAGATGGATTCTATAGATGGGAGGTTAGCCTTTGTGATTGTCCAGACCAACAATCTCTCTCTATCCATCTCTGATCTTGAAGGGTACGGTTACCATACCAGGTAGTGATACACCCAGACAGAATGCTCTCAATGGCGCACCTACAAAAGTTGGTAAGGGTATTCGCCGTCATGCCAAATCTCCTCAGCTGCCTGAGGAAGAAGAGATGTTGTTGGGCCTTTGTAACCAGTGCGTCCACATGAAGAGTCCAAGAAAGCTTGTTGTGGATGACCATTCCCAGGAGCTTGACACTCTCTACTCATTCCACCTCTGTGCTGTTAATGTGTAGGGGGGGCATGAGTAATATCCCGCCAAATGTCAGTAATGAGTTGCTTGGTTTTGACGGCAATGAGAGGTAGGTTATTCTCAGTGCACCATTTTTCCAGGTCTTCCACCTCCCGTCTGTAGTCTGTATCGTTGCCATCTGAGATTCGACCAACTATGGTGGTGTCATCAGCAAACTTGCAAATGGCATTAGTCTGGTATTTGGCGACACAGTCATGGGTATACAGTGAGTACAGTAGGGGGCTGAGTACGCACCTAGGGGGTCTCCAGTGTTGGGTGCTAGTGATGATAAAATATTGTCCACAGTCTTCACTGATTGTGGCCTGTGGATCAGGAAACTGAGGATCCAGTTGCAGAGAGTGGGGCTTAGTCTGAGACTGCTACATTCAGTAATTAGTCTCGTGGGGATAATAGTGTTGAATTCTTACGTAGCTGTTCTTGGTGTCAAGATGTTCTAGGGAGGAGTGAAGGGCAAGTGATATGGCATCTGACGTGGAACTGTTGGTCCGATAGGCAAATTGGAGTGGGTCAAAATTAGAGTGCTGGAAAAGCTTTATAAGGTCAGCCAGCATCCGAGGAACAGGAAAAATGATGTTAAGGCAAGAGCCCTTCATCAGGAATGAGAAGCAGGGATCAGGGCGCCTGCCTGAAACGTTGATTTTCCTGCTCCTCGGATGCTGCCTGACCTGCTGTGCTTTTCCAGCACCACTCTACTCTTGACTCTAATCTTCAGCAACTGCAGTCCTCACTTTCGCCAAATTGGAGTGGGTCAAGAATAGTGGGGAGGCTGGAGTTGATTAATGCCATAACCAACCTTTCAAAGCACTTCATGACCACCTAGGTTAGGGCCACTGGGCGGTAGTCATTGAGACATGCTGCATGAGACTATTTACATACAAGGATGATGTTGGCCCTCTTGAAACAGGCAGAGACATTGGCCTGCTGCAGGGAGAGGTTGAAGATATCTAAGAAGACCTCTGCCAGTTGATCTGTGCATGTTCTGAGTGCACGGCCTGGTACTCTGTCTGGTCCCATCACTTTCCTTGGATTCACACAATGGAAAACTGATTTGACCTCTGATGCAGTAACCGTTGGGATAGGTTAATCAGATCTTGTCGTAATAGGTGTTATATCTCCGCTGAAATTCTGCTCAAAGCTAGCATAGAAGGCATTGAGATGATCTGGGAGTGATATGTCATTGTCTGCTATCTTGCACTGTCTCTTTTTAGAACCTGTGATGTCGTTCAGACCTTGCCATAGTCGCCGCATGTCAGTCTGGGTCTCTAGTTTGGATCGGTATTGGTCCTTGGCTTTCTAAATGACTCTGTGAAGGTCAAATTTGGAATCCTTACATTTGAGTGGGTCTCCTGATCTGAAGGCCTCACGCCTGGTTTTTATCAGGTTTTGTATGTCCTGATTCATCCAGGGTTTCCTGTTGGGGAACACCTGGACTGACTGCCTCTGTATGCAGTCCTCCGCACACTTGCTGATAGAGTCTGTGATGGTGGTGGCGTATTTGTCCAAGGTACCTGCGGGCTGTTTGAACATGGCCCAATCAACAGTTTCCAGACAGCACCGGAGTTCATCCTCTGCCTTGTCCGACTAGCACGGGATCAGTATCCATGAGGGGGGTCTCCTGTTTGAGCTTTTGCCTGTAAACTGGGAGAAGAAACACGGCATTGTGGTCGGAGTTACCGAAATGAGGGCAGGGGATGGAGCGGTAGGCATCTTTCACAGTGGTGCAGCAGTGGTCTAAAATGTTTGGGCCCCTAGTGGGACAGGTAATGTTCTGGTGGTACTTGGGCAACACCTTCCTTAGATTGGCTTGATTGAAGGGGCCAGTTACAATAAACAGGGCCTTGGGGTGTTCCATCTCCAGGTGTTAGTGGCGGAGTACAGCACATCCAGAGCTTCCTCAACCTTTGCTTGTGGTGGTATGTACACAGCAGTTAGTGTAGCAGCGGGAAATTCCTGTGGTATCTAGAAGGGGCGACATTTGATGGTGAGGAATTCAAGGTGTGGGGAGGAATGGCTGCCCATGGTTGCAATGTTCATGCACCACAAGTTGTTGATTAAAAAGCAAACCCCTCCACCCTTTGTTTTACCCAAGGACGCTGTGCGGTCCGCACGATGGACAGAAAAACCATCAGCCTGAAGTATGCGGCTGGGAATGGATAGGTATATGAATAGGAAGAGTTTGGAGGGAAAGAGGCCAAATACTAGCAAATGGGACTAGATCAGTTTAGGCTCAGTAGAGGGGTGGTACAGTAGCTCAGAGGGGTGGCATGGTGGTTCAATGGTTCGCACTGCTGCCCCACAGCACCAGTAATCTGGGTTTAATTCCAGCCTCGGGCAACTATCTGTGTGGAGTTTGCACATTCTCCCTGTGTCTGCGTGGGTTTCCTCCAGGTGCTTTGGTTTCTTCTCACAATCCAAAGAGGTGCGGGTTGGTGAACTGACCATGCTAAAATGACCCATAGTGTTTAGGGATGTGTAGGTTCGGTGTATTAGTCAGGGAAATGTAAAGTGATAGAGTAGGGGAATGAGTCTGGATGGTATACTCATCAGAGGGTCAGTGTGGACTTGTTGGGGCAAATGGCCCGTTCCCACACTGTCGGGATTCTATGATTCTATGATATCTGGTTGGCATGGATAAGTTGGACTGAAGGGTCTGTTTCCATGTTGCACAGCCCAATAACTCTATGACAAAGAGAATGTTGCATAAAAACATGGAAGTCTTCATAAAATTACACAAGACATCAATCTAACCACAGTGTGAGGTATACCTTGGAGGCAATTCAGGGAAGGTTCACTCAGTTGATCCTGGGTAGGGAGAGATTGCCTTAAGAGGAGAGATTGAGAGAGGTTAGGAAACCCATTGGAGTTTTGAAAACTGAGAGACAACCTTGAAACAAGATTCTTCGGGGCATTGACAAGCTCGATGCAGAGAGGTATTTCTCCTTGTGGAGAATCTTGGATCAAAGAGCATAATCTCAGAGACGTTAGAGTAAGGACATTTAAGACAGAGATATGGAGATGTTGGTTCTCTCAGAGGCATAATGAATATGTGGAATTCAGAATTGAGGTTGGATCATTAAGTATATTCAGGGCTAAAATATTTAATCAGTAATGGAATGAAGGTTTGTGAGGAAATGACAGGAAAATGAATTTGAAGATTGTGAGGTCGGTCATGATCTCATGGAATGGTGGAGCAGATTCAATGGGCTGAATGGCCTCTTTCTGCTCCCACATCTTATGGTCTTTTCAGCCTGTGTGAGTTCTTCCTCCAGCTGTGTACGTCCTGGCACTGCCATATCTCCTTATGCAGAAAGGGCACCTAGGCAATGTTTCTTGCCCCTGTTTCACCATGACTTCGCTCCTAAGGAACACGTGGCTAGGGCAATGCAGTGGGGGTATGTGAACCTCTTTAGAAGACTCCTTGGGTGCTAGTCCTGGCTGTTCAAGGCAGATGCCAACCTGTCATGGAGACAGACAGACAGTCACATATCCTGCTGCACTGTTGCAGCCTCTGACCAGTGAGGGCCATTGCCTCCCACATTGCTGCTTGCTGCTCCTGTCCCTCCCTGTGTATGTGGATGAGGTCCCTGACTGCTGACCCCACAGACTCCTCTCCTGAGGGGCTGAGCAGGTCCCTGGTCTCCATCCGTCCTCCCAGTGCCAGCGCCTGGGGTGTTCCTCCCTCTGCCAGCCCGACGATTAAGAAGCCTTTAAAAACCAGCAGACGATAATGATAAAAGCAATAAGAGGGGAGAAGATGAAATGTAACTCTAAGTTAGCGAGAACGATAATAGAAGCTTGCATACATATTTTGAGATATCTAGAGTTAGGATAGAGGCAAGAATTGGACCACTGGAAAATGAGGCTGGAGAAATAGTAATGGGGAACAGAGAAATGGCAGAGGCACTGAATAGATACTTTTCACGGTGGAAGACATCAGTAACATACCAGAATCAGGGGCAGAGGTAGGTGTAGTGACCATCCTAAGGAGAAGGTGATAGGGAGACTAAAGTTATGAAGGTGGATAATCACCTGGATCGGATGGTCTATACCCCAAAGTACTAAAGGGGCTAGCTAAGGAGATTGTGGAGGCATTGGTAGTGATCTTTCAGGAATCATCTAGAGTCATAGAACATAGAACAATATAGCACATATCAGGCCCTTCAGCCCTCTATGTTGCGTTGACCTGTGAACTATTCTCAGCTCGCCCCCCTACACTATTGCAAAATCATCCATGTGCTTATCTAAGGATTGTTTAAATCTCCTTAATGTGGCTGAGTTAACTACATTGGCAGGTAGGGCATTCCACACCCTTACCACTCCCTGAGGAAAGAACCTGCCTCTGACATCTGTCTTAAATCTATCACCCCTCAATTTGTAGTTCTGCCCTCTCGTATAAGGTGACGTCATCATCCTAGGAAAAAGACTTTCACTGTCTACCTTATCTAATCCTCTGATCATTTTGTGTGTCTCTATCGAATCCCCTCTTAGCCTTCTTCTTTCCACAGGAGCAGAATTAGGCCATTCAGCTCACCTAGTCTGCTCTGCCATTTGTTCTTGATATGTTTCTAAACATCATTCTCATGAAAGCTCCCAGGAGAATAGTTAATATAAGAAGTGAGGGAGGCAGAAATAAGGAAATTATATTATTCGTTGTTGGCAGGACTTTCGAGTCCATTATTAAGGATGAGATTGTGAAGTACTTGGAAGTGCATGGTAAAATAAGGCAGAGTCAGCACAGGTTCATTATGGGGAGGTCATGCCTGACAAACCTATTCAAATTCTTTGAGGAGGTTACAAGCAAGTTAGACAAAGGAGGGCCAGTGGATGTGATCCAGGAGAGATCAGGAGTTATGGGGAAAAGGCAGGAGAATGATATTAAGAAACGTATCAGCTAGAACAATTGGCAGAGCAGACTAGATGGGCTGAATGGCCTAATTCTGCTCCTATGGCTTATGGTCTTATGATCCTTTCTTTCTCTCACTCCTTAAGGTGCTGGTGACTGTCTCCAGCCTCATTCCCACTACTCCCATGATGTAGTTCCAGCTGAAACACTGATACTGAAGCATCAGTAACATTCCTGTTCACCGTAAGGTTGGCTCGACCACTTACTTTCACAATAACTAGGGTGGTGACAGTAAACCTTATTGTTCCTTCTCCCGGACCTAACCTTCATTTTCACATTTATTTTTGTTACTCCACAACCTGGTCAGATGGATCAGCAAGATGCAATCAGGTGGGTCAGATTTCTACCCTGAACCCCGAGTTACACGGTTTACAAATTGTGGACACACCACCCCTCCCCCCTTTCAGAACTGCCTTCGACAGCTGTCTGTTATACCTCAGGACAGGAACCAATCCAAATGCCTACAGCTGGTTCCCTTGGCCTCTCAAAGGCAGCACCTCAGCCTTTGCACACTTGCTGTCTCCAACCAGTGAGTTCACATTGACTCAATTCGTAAAGTGTTCCCATCAGGATCCGTGCCTTGTGGAGAGAGGATGTTCATTGTGTCATGGACTAGGCCAGACCCCCCCTCAAAACATTTCAAGAAAGTAGCCCAGACCCTAACTTTGCTAGTTGCGTTATGCAGGTGTACAGTGGATATTCCAGGAGTGATGCAGCTGGCCCAACCACTTAGTTCTAAACAGGATAGAATTTATTTACAAGATTACTGAATGAAACACATACAAGTGTGAACAGAATATCAAATAACTTAACCTATGTGAAAACCCAACAGATTATCCTAACTTAATGATGCTGTTCCAAATACTTACAACAATCCCCATAAACATTCTTTGGCACAAAAGGTAAAATCACACACAGGCTGTTATAGGAGAGATGTCAGAGAGTGGGAGGGTCAGCCGTGACCTTCCTCTTAGGGTCCAGCAGCTTCACAACTGCCTGCCTGCTTTCAGCGAAGAGCCAGACCAAACCAAACCAGAGAAACTCTGAGCTGGGAGAACTGGCTACTCCCTTTTCATTGTACAAGATTATTTTTAACTTCAAAGCCTTTGTCTGAGGTAGTATTTGTTAGCTATAATCAAATTGGCCCTAAGACCCTGCAACCCCAGACTTTTTGGAACCTGTGTCTTGTAGGATGTCATGAAAAAAAACAAGGATAACCCAACCTTGTTAAAGGAGCAGCATCATCTCACCTCCCCCATTTAAAAAAAATCAATATCCAAAGATGGCTTCATTTTAAAACCCCTTAATCTTAAATTGTTAGTACCCTATACCACACAATTACATTGCCTATAAACATGTAAACATGCACAACTGCACTCTGTTTCAGTCTGTTTTACTTCTACTACCGAATGCCTCAGATTCTCATTCAAATCTTGACAACGCGTTGGCAATCACAGTCTCTCGTTCTGCCACCTACACAATTTCCAAATTGAATGGCTGCAACAACAAATTTCATCTAAACAGTCTGGCATTTTTGTCCTTAAATTTCTCCGCAAACCTCAATGGGTTATGTTCAGTGTATATGATTGCCTTACGTTACTGGTAACATAAACATTGAAATGTTGTAATGCCAACACCAAGCTCAAAGTTTCCTTCTCAACTGGAGAAGTACCCGATAAGTCTTTCTATCTTCTCGTCATCTTCCTGCAGGAGCACAGCACCGAAACATTACTTGCATCACTAGGCACCTCGAATGGCTTTATGTAATTAGGTGTGACTAATACTGGGGCAGTGATGAACACAACTTTCAGGCTGTCAAATGCCTTCTGACAGTCTGCTGTCCACTGAAACCTCTTGTCTTTCTTTAGCAATTCAGTGAGTGGAGCAGCCATACTGGTAAAATGTGGTATGCATTTTCAATAAAATGCACTCAATCCCAGGAACTGTAGTACTGTCCTTCTTGTCGATGATATGGCAAACTCCCCAGTTACCTTTGTTTCTGCATTCCGTGGGGTCATTTGTCCATGTCCAATAACATGGTCCAAGAAGGCCACTTGGCTTTGGCAAATTCACTTTTAGCCAGGTTTATCACCAAGCCTGTCTTCCAAGGTCGAAAGAATAAGTCTGATAAATGTTGCAAATGTTCCTTCCATGAGTGACTAAAAAATCACCAGGTTATCAATATAGATGGCACAGTTGGATAATTTGGCAATGACTATACCGGTTAGTCTCTGAAATGTGGCTGGCACATATTTCATACTAAACAGCATGACTTTAAACTGATACAGTCCATTCAGCATAACGAAAGCCGAAATGGCCTTCACTCTTTCTGGCAAAGGTACCTGCTAGTATCCTCTGAGCAAGCCCAACTTAGAAATATAAATTGCTTGTCCCATCTTTTCAACACAGTCTTCCAAACACAGAATCAGATATGCATCAGTCTTTGTAACTGTATTGACTTTGCAATAGTCTACACGTAACCATTGGGTACCATCTGGCTTTGGCACCATGACTATGGGTGAGCTCCAGTCACTGTAACTCACTTCAATTATGTCATCTTGGAGCATGCATTCAATCTCCTTTTGGACCTCTCTTAAATTTAGAGGATTATGCCTATAAGGATGTTGCTTAATTGGAACAGCATCTCCTATAACTACATCATGCATATTTAGCTTTGCATTTCCCAGCTAATTTCCATATATCTCCCCATGTGATAGTAATAACCCTTTCAGGTCATTTTGATTTTCCTCTGGAAGGTAACTCAATAATTTGTCCCAATTTTGACAACTTCCTCATTGTCCAATTTGATTTGAGGAATGTCCCATTCAGGATCGTCGAAACTTGGTTCTTCCCTCTATGTTGTAACCAACAACACAGTCTCCTTTTGCTTTCCTTCCCTGTCAAAAGACCTTTTGAGCATATTCACATGACACACTCTGTGAGATTTATTTCTATCTGGAGTCCTTATCAAATAGTTCACTTCACTCAAATTCCTTTCAACTTGATAAGGTCTACTAAACCTTGCTTTTAAAGGTTAACCTATCACTGGAAGTAACACTGACATTTCATCCCTGCTAGCAAAATTGCATGTTTTTGATTTCTTGTCTGCTTCCTGTTTTATTGTATACTGCAATACTTTTAAATGTTGTCATGCCAAGCCCCCTGCTCTATTTAATCATTCCTGAAAATTTGACACAGGGTCCAAATGTGTGGTCTCTGAATTCCGACTTATTAATTTCTCCCTAATCAATTTTAATGGTCCTCTCATTTCATGCCGAAAAATTAATTCAAATTGACTGAATTTGGTCGATTTATTTGGTACACCTCTGATCACAAAAACTACAAATGAAATCCCCAGATCCCAATCATCTGGATAGTCTTGACTATAAGCCCTCGACATAGTCTTTAATGTCTGATGCCACTTTTCTAGCGCTCCCTGCAACTCTGGATGGTATGTAGTAGATTTCAATTGTTTTACTCCTAAGCTATCCATAACTTCCTTAAATAATTTTGATTGAAGTTTGATCCTTGATCAAATTGCATCTCTGTGGGTAGTCTGTATCTGGGACTAATTCCTCTACAATCCTTTTAGCTGCAATATTGTATAATGGAATGGCCTCTGGAAATCTGATGGACATATCCATTATTGTTAACAAATCCCAATCCCTACTGTTTGTTTGAGGTGGGGGATCCTACACAATCAATTAAGACTCTCGTATAAGGTTCCACCTCAAATGCAGGAATAGGTATTCGAGGCCTGTGGCTTTCCAATTACCTGATGCGTATGACATGTCTAGCAAGATTCACCTACATCCTTGTCCAGTCCAGGGCAGTAAAACTGCTTTTGTATTTTAGTTTGAGTTTTTCTCATTCCTAAATAACCACCTAGTGGTAGCTCATGCACCACTTGCAACACTTGCTTTCTATCACCCATTGGTAATACAACTTGATGAACTTCTGCTCATTTGCCTGAATATGTGATAGTCTCCATTTCCTCATTAAGACATCACTTTTAACATAATAACATTCAGGTATACATTCGGATTCTTTTTCTGTGCATGCCTTTTGCTACAAATGCTTTAAAGTTTCATTTTTCTGCTGTAACTCAGTTAATTTATCGGAGCTAAAGATGTCTGCTGTGTCATCTATCTGCTCCTGGATTGTCTCCACCATCAGATCAAACAGTGTCTCTGCTAATTCCACTCCGACTTTCTTATTTGGCCTCTTTGATCTCTCTTGTTTCAACTGGTGACTCATTACCACACAGTCAGGAAAAATCCCAGGATATGTGTCCTGCAATAGTTCAGTTGCCTGGGTTTCCACTGGCTTTTCAACCACAGTAGGCAGCACTCCTACCTGTGAACCAGCTATATCAATAGCAAAGGAGAAAGTGAGGACTGCAGATGCTGGAGATCAGAGCTGAAAATGTGTTGCTGGAAAAACGCAGCAGGTCAGGCAGCATCCAAGGAGCAGGAGAATCGACGTTTCGGGCATGAGCCCTTCTTCAGGAATTCATATCAATAGCAAAGGCAAGTTGTATTCCTGGAGCTGAGAGTTTGTCCAGTACTCCTACCATGGCTTCTCCACTCTTCATTGGACACTCTAACCTCACTTTACATAATTGAGTGCTTCTTGTCTCACTGTGAATTCCTGTTACTAGTGCCTTTTCAGGCAATAGTCCTTCAGAGGTACACATCTCCTCATCTTTCAAAATCACAGACTGAGAGGATCCTGTGTCTCTTAATACTGTAACTTTTTTACCTGCTGCTCCTGGCCTATGCGTGCAAACTTAACCTTCACAGGTTTGTGGTTTAAGAAGATTTGGCACTTCCTCCTTAATCAACTTCCAACCAGCTTGTGCATTCTGATGCAGCTTTCTAGCTTCTACCGTGCTTTCTGTTACCACTCCAATAAAAGTCACTGGCTTATCCTGTTTTCCTACATCTGGCTTCCCTGTGCTTTTTCTAACCAACCAACACTGTGATTTCCTGTTTGCAGTGAAAACACCAGAGCTTTTTTAACTTCTCTTTCCCTTTCAAGTGTTTCCTTTTTACCCTGTAGTAAGTTATCGTTACGATCTTCACTTTCCCTTTCCACGTAAGGGTTTCTCTATTCCCCAATTTCTATCCCTCATGCACTGAAATTGATTTTTGAAGCCAAACTTTGATTTATGGACCAACTCATAAGCCATCATCAGCCATTTCAGCTGTGAATCTTCCTGTTTTAACTCTCTGCTCTTTTTGCCTCTAACTCAAGCTGTTTCATTTTCAATTGAATTTTTGTCATCTCTAAAGATCCTGATGATGTTCCCAGCAAATGTGAATGCTGAGCTATTGCTGAAATTATCTCTCCTTTCCTCACGGAAAGAGGCAGCTCCAACTCCAGCTTGTCTGCTAATTCCAGCAGCTTGCCCTTATTCATTTTTTGCAAAACCCCCAAAGTTACTTCTTCCACCCCCCAGAAAACTCTTGGTGACTGAAAGAGCCGTTGCTGTCCCAAGCAATGTTTAAACCAACCGAGCTCAACACCCAGGACAAAAAAACACTAACACCTACCTTTCACTGCCTTCAGGTCGAACAAGCCAAATCCCAATTTGGAACTACAGAACAAATCCTGCATGAGCTCCCAATCTGTTATGGACCAAAACAGAGCCCTTAAAGCATTTCAAGAAAGTAGCCCAGACCCTAACTTTGCTAGTTGTGTTAAGCAGATGTACAGTGGATATTCCAGGAGAGATGCAGCTGGTCAAACAACTTAGTTCTAAACTAAACAGAACTTATTTACAAGATTATCAAATGAAACACAAACAACAGAGAACAAAATACCGAATAATTTAACCTATTCGAAAACCCAACAGATTATCCTAACTTAATGATTCTGCTCCCAATATGTGCAACAATTCCCATAAACGCCCCTTGCACAAAAAGAAAAATCAAACACAGGCTCTTACATGAGAATTGTCAGAGAGTTGGGAGGGTCAGCCTGGACCTGTTTCTTAGGGTGCAGCAGCTTCACAACTGCCTGCTTTCAGTGAGCAGCCAGGCCAAACCAAACCAGAGAAACACTGAGCTGGGAGAACTGGCCACTCCCTTTTCATTGTACAAGTTTTTTTTTAAAAACTTAAATGCCTTTTCCTGAGGCATTCTTTGTTAGCTATAATTAAATTGGCCCTGAAACTCCAGATCTATCGGAACTTGTGTCTTTTACGATCTCCTGAAAAAAGCCAAGGACAACATAACATTGTTAAAGGAGCAGCAACATCACAGTTGTTATGATTTTAATACATTCTCATCAGCAAAACAATACTTTGATTCCATGCTGTTATCAATCTTACAATAAAAATAACTTACTGTGGATGCTGGAAATCTGAAACAAAAGCTAAAACTGCTTAGGAAACTCAACAGGTCTGGCACCATCTGTAGGGAGAGAAACAGAGTTTACGTTTTGAGTCTGATGACCTGAAAAACATTATGAATTTCTTATCCGAATTTTTCATATTTAGGTACGATAAGGTACGATTCTACATTGCGTATTTAAAGCAGGAATCGGTTTCAGGTCATATTAGGAATCTCCCATGTACCAGTGAAACACAGTCCTGTTTTCTGGATCCTGTTGGACTGCAGTTTGCCATAATGATAATGTTAAGGCCAGAATACAAACTGCTTTCTTTCCCGCTGGCAGCTTGCCCATGACTTTCTTTAACTGGTCAGGAACAGATTCCATCAGCATTTAGGAAGCAATAGGTGTGGTGGCAGATGCTAACAATGTGCTTGAGACAGCAATGCAGATTAATTCGAATGGAAATGGGCTCCAAAAACATCGAGGTCAAGAAGCAGAGAGACAGCTGCCAACATGAGTCTGAAAATAGTAATCCCCCTTCCCTCTTTAAAACAGCGTCACGCTGGATGCCATGTTTCATGTTACAGTCAGGGGAGAAATGATCACTATGTGTCCCTTTCCTTTCTCACCTCTCCACTGAATAAGGAGAGTGGGTTTTAAATAAAAGGCATATTACTGCCTCAGTGATTTCACCGGAGAAAGTGAGGACTGCAGATGCTGGAGATCAGAGCTGAAAATGTGTTGCTGGAAAAGCGCAGCAGGTCAGGCAGCATCCAAGGAGCAGGAGAATCGACGTTTCGGGCATGAGCCCTTCTTCAGGGTGATTTTCAGTGATCTCATCGTCAGGAAAAGACAAATGACAGATCTTTGTTATTTTTCAAAAAAAATAAATATTTATTGTTCAACACCCAGATATTCCCAACTACACCCAGACTAATGCTCAAACATACTCTCAGAAAATTGCTGTGATTATAAAAGTAATGTGTGTTTATGCTTCATGGTTTTGAGAATTCTGGGTTACATTTGCTATTCCCCAGGGTGAACTTTTAATGGGATTCCAACCTGTAATCTTTTCTCACTGACAGTAGCCCCATGCTAGACTGGGGACATGCACTGCTCTGTAATTGGAGATTATCGGTTTGTCTGCCACACTCTCACTATTTTCTCCTGTCACTGCACAGGTCCATGCGTTGTGGTCAATGTGTTCATATGTCAATCAGTGTTTGTGGACCCTCTAGTCGGCGTGTGTGGACTCACCAATCTCATGTGCAGACCCTCCAAGTGTTGTTGTGGACCCTCCAATTGGGTCTGTACTCGATGGAGTTTCGAAGGATGATGGGGGGGTGGAGGGGGGTGGGATCTCATTGAAACAGAATATTGAGAGGTCTGGATAGAGTGGACATGGAGAAGATGTCTCCACTAGTAGGAGAGACTTGGATCCAAGCGCACAGCCTCAGAGTGAGGGGTTGAACTGAGAAGAGGAGGAGTTTCTTCAGCCAGGGTGTGGGGGTTCTGTTGAACTCACTGCTGCTGTGGAAGCCAAGTCATTGAGTGTGTTTATGACAGAGGTAGAAAGGTTCTTGATTAGTAAGGGGATTAAAGGTTATGGGGCAAAGGCAGGAGAATGGGATGGAGAAACATATCAGCCATGATTGAATGGTGAAACAAACCCTGATGGGCCGATTGGTCTAATTCTACTCCTACATCATATGATTGGTGTGCGCAGAACCTCTGAGAGGCAGCATGGACCATCTGAGTTGCTGTACAGTCATGTGGCATCATTGTTTGTCTGTGAAGTAAATTGAACCTACATTGATGACCCATCCAGTAAAAGAAAAATGTCCATATTTGGGCATTTTCCTGGACGTTAATGAGTAAATGAGTGACTTCTGATGAGGTGTCACAGGACGTGAACATTAACTCTGTTATTCTCAATGCAGGCTTCCCAGAATTACCGACTTTCTGTTTCTGCTTTACATTTACAGCATTTTTGTGTTTATTTTGCTGCTGTATGAGTTAGGATTAGGGTTATGTGTTTATGTCTGTGTGAATACCTGTGTGAATATTTGTCTGTATTGTGTATTTGTCCAGTCTTTGGGTTTTCTCTGTGTATATATGCAGCTGTCCATGTTACTGCCTTGTACCTGCATGTCTGTGTACACGTATGTTCTCTGTACGTTTGGACTGGATTGTTTGGCCGTTCATTTAATCTGCAGAGGTTTCATTGATTGGGATTGTATTCTGAAATTGTCAGGGGTCGAGATGAGAGCTGCGATGAGGTATCACCTAGAAAGCCAAGATTACAAACCGAAATGCCCCCATCTTCCTCGGCTGATTGTAAAAACCAGCTGAAGGCAGTTACATCAGGGGTTGCAAACTGAGTCATCAAAGTGGCACCTAGCTGTCAGGCTTGGGAGAGCCGTCTCAGTACAATAAGCAGGTTTTTCACACCATTAGGGCAACACCAGGGGTGTCAGTGGTAATTGCAATGCACGTTTAATCATCAAAGCCTCCAGACACATTGTAAAAGGTTACAATCGATTTTCAGCACCACACATTTTCCTCAGTGAGAAATGAAAAATCCAGGATGCCTTTGAGTATAATTTTTTGCTTTAAGGGGTGGAATGAAAGCACACATTTTGATATCCGGAAGGCTCTTTGATGCTAAAAAGGTTAATTATCTGTGAACAGACTGATATCTCTGAGCCCGTACTATGGAAAATGCAAATTTTCTCCCTTGCCAGTCATTGCTAGCTATGATGCCAGTTTTCTCTTGCTAGGGACTGGACTGCTTCAAAGCTGTACCAGAATGGAGCACAGGGTGGAGAGGTCATGTTATAGAAGTTTATAAAAATCATTAGGAGTGTGAAGAGGGTCAATAGTGGGTGTCTTTTCCCAAGGATGGGGGCTTTCAAGACGAGGGGGCACATTTTTAAGGAGAGAACACAGAGATTTAAGAAGCTACGAGAGGCATATTTTTTATACAGAGGGTGATTCGCATGTGAAATGAACTTTCTGAGGAAGTGGTGGATATGGGCACAATTACAACATTTAAAAGACATTTGGATAGATACATGAATGAGAAAGGATTGGAGGGATATGGGCCAGGAGCAGGCAGGTGGGACTAGTTTAGCTTTGGATTATATTTGGCATGGACTGGTTGGATCAAAGGGTCTGTTTCCGTGCTGTATGACTCCATGACCTTCCACTGAGAAGGCCAACCTTTTTACCTGCCTGGGCTACAGTGTAAGGGATGGGAAGGCAGGGTTCTCATTCACTGGGCACTACCCAACTCATTCCATGCACAAGTGTGGGCATTGCCTTTGTTAATGCTTTGTTGTGTACTTTGGGTGAACAGCCAAGACAATTTAAAAAGAAGAAAAGACAGGGAACTATACACCAGTGAGTTTGACATCGGTGGTGGGCAAGTTGTTGGAGGGAATGCTGAGGGATAGGATGAAGATGTATTTGGAAAGGCAAGGACTGATAGGGGTAGTCAGCATGGCTTTGTGCATGGGAAATCATGTCTCACAGACTTGATTGAGTTTTTTGAAGAAGGAACAAAGAAGATTGATGTGGGCAGAGTGGAGGACATGATCTATATAGACTTCAGTAAGGCATCCAACAAGGTTCCCAATGGGAGACTGATTAGCAAGGTTAGATCTTATGGAATACAGGGAGAACTAGTCATTTCGATATAAAACTGGCTCGAAAGTAGAAGACTGAGGGTGGTGGTGGAGGGTTGTTTTTCAGACTGGAGGCATGTGGTGTGCCACAAGGATTGGTGCTGGGTCCTGTGCTTTTCGTCATTTATATAAATGAATTGGATGTGAACATAGGAGGCAAAGTTTGTAAGTTTGCAGATGCCATCAAAATTAGAGGTATAGTGGACAGCGTAGGAGGATACCTCAGAGTATGACAGGATCTTGATCAGGTGGCCAATGGGCCGAGGAGTGGCAGATAGATTTTATTTTAAATAAATGTGTGGTAGATAGGATGGTGAAGAAAGTGTTTGGTATGTTTTTTTTATTGGTCAGAGCACTGAGTATACGTGTTAGGAGGTCATGTTGGGGCTGTACAAGACATTGATTAGGCCACTTTTTGAATATTGCGTGCAATTCTGGTCTCCTTCCTATCGGAAGGACGTTGTGAAACTTGAAAGGATTCAGAAAAGATTTACAAGGATGTTGCCAGGGTTGGAGGATTTGAGCTACAGGGAGAGGCTGAATAGGCTGGGGCTGTTTTCTCTGGAGTGTTGGAGGCTGAGGGGTGACCATTTAAAAAATCATGATGTGCATGGATAGGATAAATAGACAAAGTCTTTTCCCTGGGGTAGGGGTGTCCAAAACTAGAGGGCATAGGTTTAAGGTGAAAGGGTAAAGATATAAAAGAGAACTAAGGGGCAACATTTTCACGCAGAGGGTGGTGTGTGTGGAATGGGCTGCCAGAGGAAGTGATGGAGGCTGGTACAATTGCAACATTTAAAAGGAATCTCAATGGGTATGTAAATAGGAAGGGTTGAGAGGGATATGGGCGAAGTGCTGACAAATGGGACTAGATTAGGTTAGGATATCTGGTCGACATGGACGAATTGGGCTGAAGGGTCTGTTTCCGTGCTGTACATCTCTATGACTCTATGAGAATGTGAAAGCGATACTGAGGCAAATAAATAGTCCAGACTTTGAATTCTTCAAAATGAATAAGTTGGAGCAGTAGATGGTGATATGTCTTGTTTCAAGAGGAAGGCTAAAAGCTGAACAAGTTGCAAGCCATAAGGGTGTCCTTATGGTATTGGTGCAAAGCTTTGAGATGATAAGCATTCAAAGTATATGGAGAAATGAACAACATCATTTGCTGTTTGCAATAACATTGTTTTGACTCGACGTTCAGAATACTGCCCTACATCGAAAATAGAGCAGTCACACCATGACATCAGGGCCAATGATAATGATAAACAGTAGGACTCTGAGAAGTACCAAGGAGTAGAAAGATCTTGGTGGAGACTGATCCCTTAAGGTATCAGGACAAGTGAATAATGTGGTTAAGAAGGCCAATGGAATACTTGTCTTTTTTAGCCAAGGTGTAGAGTTCAAGACCAGGTATATGACGTTTGAACTGTGCAAAATATTGGTCTGGCCACAGCTAGAGTGCGCAGTTCTGGAATCCACATTACTGAAAGGATGTGATAGAGCTGGAGAGTGTACAGAGGAGTTTTATCAGGCTATTGCCTGGGCTGAGAGCTTCAGTTATGAGGAGAGATTGGATAGACTGGAGTTGTTTTCCTCAAAGCAGAGCAGATTAAAAGGGAACACGATTGAGATGGATATAGTGGAAGGCCATCGATAGAGTGGACAGGAAGAAACATTATCATCAACGGAGGGATCGATGACCAGAGACATAAAATTCAGGGATGGGGCAGATGGTTTTGAGGAGATATGAGGAAAAACATTTTCATCAAGAGGATGGTGGGAATCTGGAACTCACAACCTGTCAGGTTGGTAGAGACAGAAATCACCATAATATTTAAGCATATTTAGATATGTATTTGCGATGCCAAGGCTATGGGCCATGTGTTGCAAAATTAGATTAGATTAGTTAAGTGGTTAGTCTTGACTTTCACAAAAATGATGAGCCAAAGGGCCTTTTTCTGTGCTGTAGATCGCTATGACTCTATGACATCCTGTTCCTTCTGGAAACCATGTTACACCATCACTGAACTTGGGACAAGGGGAGAGAAGATCAGGAATGCACCGCCAGTGAGATGGTGGAAGAAGGCACGTTAGCAATGTTCAAGGCTTGTCATGATGGACACATAAATGGGAGGTGAACAGAGGGATAGAAACTGTATATAAACACTAAGTAGCACATCTAAATAAAGAGTAGGAATTGGCACAGGCTTGGTGGGCTAAAGGGCATGTGTCTGTGTTGTGTTGTATTGTATTGTATCATGTTTAGACATAGGGGAAATCAGAGGTTGGGGTCAGGGATTGAGTGATCAGGTTTTTTAATGTGGAGCAAGAGTGGGATTGGAAAGAGCACTCCTGGGAAAGGCAGTGGTGCAATTGTATTGTCATTGAACTTGTAATGCAGAGACCTGGGTACATGTTCTGGAACAACAGTCAAGTTTCACCAGGGTGGCTTTGAACGTAATTTAAATGTTCCAAAATTGGAAGCTATTCTCAGTGGCAATGTCATGAAACTATGATTGATTGTTCAAGTTATACCCTTTTGGGAAGGAAATGTGCCATCCTTACCCGATCTGAATTACACGGCACTCCAAATCCACAGCACGTAATTGAAATGCCCTCTGACATGGACTAAAACAATCAATTTAAGGGCAATTTGAACTGGCACCAAAATACTTGCCTTGTCAATTGTACATCCCACAAAAGAATAAGTAATCAACTACAGAATTCACCTTCAACTAGCCATATTCCGTCGTTATATAAAGAAGACAACGGGAGTACTGACAAATATAGCAAATTGCTTTTTTTTAAATTCATTCACAGGATGTGGGCATCACTGGTTGGGCCAGCATTTATTGACCATCCTTAATTGCCCAGACAGCACTTAAGAGTCAATCATATTGCTGTGGGTCTGGAGTGACATGTCAGCCAGACCAGTTAAGGGTGGCAGTTTCCTTCCCTAAAGGCCATTAGTAAACCAGATGCGTTTTTCCTGACAATCAACAATAGAGTCATGGTCATCTCTAGACTCTTAATGCCAGTTTTTTTGTGAGAATTCCAATTCTAC
The DNA here is from genome assembly GCF_004010195.1 of Chiloscyllium plagiosum. NCBI lineage: Eukaryota > Metazoa > Chordata > Chondrichthyes > Orectolobiformes > Hemiscylliidae > Chiloscyllium > Chiloscyllium plagiosum. The sequence continues at coordinate 44,062,675 of NC_057736.1, read as the reverse complement.
CATCTAACATGGCAAGATTTGAACTCAGATCCCTAGAACATTATCTGGGTTGCCAGATTAACAATCCAGTGTTTATACCACTAGGCCATTGCCTTCCCTCCCATCTGCTACCAATATACAAAACACTTGGACATGACATGAGATAAACATCAGGGGTGGCAGTTGTTCAGAAACAGGTCCAAACAATGGAAAATCTTTAAGGAGTGTATTCCAACAGGTGGGTTTCTACCAGGGACTAGCCTCTGCTCCCAGGAGTACTCTTTTGAAAATTCAGCTGTATAATTCCATAGCATTGGGAAATGTCTGCAGAACGAGGTCAAATTTCAACCTTTGAGCAGTTACGTCTTTAGCCCTCCCTGGAAAACAACTGCAAGCAGCATCATCAAATATTTTTGAAACTGTCATCAAACATAATCTGTCGTACCCTTATGTTGGGCATAGCAGCAACTGCCATTGCTCATGCCCAGACACTGCTCTCTGAGAACTTTCCACACACATCACAAGATTTGCACTGCACCAGTGAATATGACCATATACAGAGGAGCCTGAATGACACAGGCAGGGAGTATTCTAATTAGATAATCAAATGTTCGAATAATCGAATGCCGGGTAATTGAATGTTCGGATAATCGAATGCTGGATAACATAGTTTAGCCAAGCATTGGGACCTTGTGATCTTGTCCTGATAATCTGAAATTTGGATAATTGAATGCTGGATAATCGAGGATCCTCTGTAATAGTCACATTTTTTTGACTACTTTTTAGGGTTAAATTACTTGGATACGACTTTTGAATGGCTGAAATTCATACCATATCATTAGCAGAAGCTCAATTGATCTCTAAACAAATTAAAATAAATGAATTACAGTAATTCTGAAAACCCAGAGTGGAGCATGACAGCTGGCGGACTGGAATACTCAGAGCAGTGTGGAACAGCCGGCACTGTCTCATAAATGTATCTGTTATCTGTGACGAACTTGGGTTGACGAGATATATGGAAAATTGGCTAAAAATAGGGGGTCAACTTTTACATGACATCAACTACTACTCATCAGTGCCACTGTGATCAGCTATTTAACAACAAATATTAAACCTCATTACAGAAGAAGCAAATGGAATTATGAGTTGCACTTCTGTAGCACAAATACGTCATAGAATCCCTACCATGTGAAAGCAGGCCGTTCGCCCCTTCGAATCTACACCAACCCTCTGAAGAGGATTCCACCCACACCCTCACCCTATTTCTGCATTTCCCATGGCTAATCTAGCTAAACCTACTCATCCCTGCATACTACGGGCAATTTAGCATAGCCAATCCACCTAACCTGCACATCTTTGGACTTTGCAAGGAAACCCACGCAGACACAGGGAGAATGTGCAAACGCCACACAGTCACTCGAGGCTGGAATTGAACCTGGGCCCCTGGCGCCGTGAGGCAGCAGTGCTAACCACTGAGCAACATGCCCCTTGGAACAGCTAATACCGGCCAGTGATTTGACAGCAGTTTAAGTTCTTTGAAGTAAATTCATTAGTTGGGAGAGCTCTTTCACATTACAAAGTTGATCTGTACCCAGATGTTGGTGAATTGCTCTTTTAATCATTGTGTATGACCAGTGTAGAAGAGGTGATATTGAGATACACACAGGCTGCCCTGTACCAAGAGGGACTGAAGCATTCTCTTTAACTCACTCAACAGTGCATGACCAAAAGCTGATACTGTGAGACACAGGAACCACAAAGTATTAGGCAGGAGTGAAGTGTGCTCTACATGTGTACAGGAATCATAAGGTCACAGAGCATATACAGAACCCTTAGGTTCCTTCCTCTCACCTTAAACTTATCCCATCTAGTTTTGGAATCCCCTACCTGGCTATTTACCCTATCTATTCTCTTCATGATTTTATACACCTCTACAAGGTCAATCCTCAGCCTCTGATTTTCCAGGGAAAACAGCCCCAGCCCATTCAGCCTCTCCCTATAGCTCAAACTCTCCAACTCTGGCAACGTCCTTGTTAATCTTTTCTGAACCCCTTTGGAGCTGATAACTGAGACACACACTGGGGTTACAGTGCAAGGCAGAGTAGATTTCTCTGTCACTTGTTGCACCGATGAGAGGGGGATCTTCAATGTTTTGTCAACGTTTGGGAAGTACGATGGATGGTGATTGAATGAACATATGGTGAGATGCAATACACAGGACAGAGGAACATTTAACAAGGCAATAATTGTGCAAATTCCTTATGAATAAATAAGACTCGATGAGACATAAAACAAAGGTGCATTTCATGTCTTCTATTTCATGTTCAAAATCCTGTCATACTCTTTGACAAAAACATGAAGAGCTCCCTCCATCTCATTCAAAATTCTTCTTGCAAGGAGCCCCACCAAGAAAGGAACAGATGAACCATTCACTTCTCACATCACAGCATAAAATAACTGCTTCAAAGCCAACCGGAGTTTCTGGGTCAAAGCCACACAGCAATTTGAGGTATAAATACAAGTTATTCCTTTTCCTTTCTGTAATAACTCAGAAAACTCAACTGGAAAGGGACATAATTTACTGTGAACACCAACATAGTGATGTACAAAGGCTAGGCCCAGCCTGGGACAGACAGTTCTGCAGACTCATCCCTGGGTCAGTTTTCTCTCATTTAACCTTTCCTTTCCTTAATCAACCCATTCAAAGATGTCAATACATACCTCTGGAGCAGGTGGGACTTGAAAATGTATGTTCTAGCTCCTCATTGTGTTGTGAAGAAACTTCCCGATCAGTTCTGGAACCTTCCGCCCTCTGACTCCAAGTCTATGTCATTCCTTGGCAACCAAAGAACGCTGAGGGTATTGTCCACTGGGCACTTAGCTCTGTGGTATGGAGGGCACCCAAGGTTGAGGACAGTACCATCCAAGAACCCCTGCAGCTTTTGAACTCTTTTTTCCACATTTTCTGAGGAAACGGACAGTTCTATGGCTTTCTCACGGCACAGATGTGGTTCTGATAAGAATTCCTTATCAATTCTGCAAACTAAGTGATCCCTTAACATTTCCCAAAGTGCTGACCTATACTCACAATATTCTGCCAATTTCCACGTCCCATCAGGAAGTCAGTAATTGGTTCACCAGGAGGTCCGTTTGCCGTGTTAAACTTGTACCGCTGAAATATGCTTTGGAGTCATAGTGGTTGTTGGCATATCTATCAGTTCATGAAATGATTTTGACACTGGGCCGCTGCTTAGATTTAACTCTTTATGCTGCTTAAACACAGGGCCCCCACAAGTGGTCAGGAGAGCGACTCATTGCCGGTGATCCTCCTGGTGCTCCTTGCCTGAAAAAAGTATCTCATTCTTTTGACATGCTGGGGTCACAGCTGCACCGTAAAGTTCCAGTTTTTAAAACAGCAGCATTTCCAATACTTCCCTGTCACAATCTTACTGGGTTTATTGAAAGACAAGGCTGTCTGAAACTCTTCTTTGACTCCTCATCAATGTAATAACTCAGGAAGCTCGACTGCAAAGGAATAACATTTATTGTTGAACACCAAAATAGAGCCACCCACATGTGGGGTAAATGGGCATTTCCCAGCCCAGGAAAAGCAATTCTGCAAACACATCCCTAATTCTGCATTAGGGAGGCTTAGGAGGTGACTTCCAGGGGAGCAGGACATTGGCTGTTACCACGGGAACTCATACCCAATGAGTTCCACAAAGATGCGAAATAGGGATACCCCATTGGGCTTGTAAGGGTTACCAATAATCTGTGTCTGTGGGCATGTCCTTGTGGGCGGCACGGTGGCACAGTGGTTAGCACTGCTGCCTCACAGCGCCAGTAGACCCGGGTTCAATTCCCGCCTCAGGCAACTGACTGTGTGGAGTTTGCACGTTCTCCCCGTGTCTGCGTGGGTTTCCTCCAGGTGCTCCGGTTTCCTCCCACAGTCCAAAGATGTGCAGGTCAGGTGAATTGGCCATGCTAAATTGCCCGTAGTGTTAGGTAAGGAGTAAATGTAGGGGTATGGGTGGGTTGCGCTTCGGCGGGGCGGTGTGGACTTGTTGGGCCGAAGGGCCTGTTTCCACACTGTAAATAATCTAATCTAATCTAATCTAATCAGAACACAATTCCCCATGTCAGGAGAAATGGGAACGAGGATTAGGAAAGCTATGAGGTGACCCTCCTGCAGGTACCTATTCAGTGGAACTTCGAAGGAAATACAAGAATATGTAATTCCAATTTGTTTAGGAGTTTAACAGGAGCAGAAACAGAACCAGCATAAACAGAGGTGTAATAATCATTCAAAAAGTCCTCTCATCACCTGCAAACATTAATCCCAGATAATCCCATTTGGACATTGACTCAGAGTTCAGTGTACACTACATTAAGCCATCGCTTTAATTAAAGTGTATTTATTAGCCAGCCTCTTGACTGATGAGGGATTTTATTACACGTCGTCCCATTGCAAACACCAGGGACCATGTTAGGCCTTCCAACTGACAGGCCAATAAATCGAGACTGTTGCAGGAAGGTAATTGGAAACTCCCACTCACCAATTCTGGATGTGATGGTTAATAATGGCAATTTGTGCACTTAACAGATTGCTGTAAACAAGAAGCTTCAGGATAACTTTTTTATTGTAAGGAGAGTGACCTTTAAATGTAGTAAAATTCTTAGGGACAAATTAGCTCCTTCTGTGAAATGATTTATATTGACTTACATTGTCGGTCAGAAATCTTATAGTTCAGTGCAAGCATTCTCTCAAATTAAACCTGGGTGTTGATAATCATAAAAACATTATAGCACAGAGTAGGTAATCTGTGTTAAATAGTCTATGTCAGTGTTTTGACTGCATTGGAATCTCCATATATTCTAATGGCCTTTTGCTATCCACCTCATCCCTCTCCTCCCTTTACCCAATGCATGCATCAAGCCTTCAGTTTAAAATGTACAAATTATTTTATTTGGAAAGATAAATTGGAAAATGGAAGCCTGGATAATTAGGTTATTTTTTATATAACTCAAAGAATAGTGGAACTGTATGGTGTTCAGTGGCTGGAACTGGATTTGAAAACGTTGAGTCATACTGACACCGGGATATCTTTATTGAAAGTAACTGCCTCGCAACTGCTAAATGGGATTTGGATTGGTTTAGGTACAGTTTATCAAACCTGCAGAGCAGTTAGGATGCAGACCACCAAAGAAAAACCTGTGAACAAGACAAAACTTTTTATCTTTCATTGTTTAATTGGGAAAGAAATAACAGTCAATGATTTCACAAAAAGAAACATCTAATTCAGGTTAATTACTGACTTGAGGATAACTGTACCTCCAGACTGGAGTATATTTAAACATATTGCCTGACCCATTGCCAGAGATGGTTCTTACTTGGCATTTTTCTCAAGAGTTACATCTTTCCTTTCCTCCTCTCTTTAGTTCAGGGATGTGAGGGGCAACTCAACTGTGATACAGGCTAAGAGCAATAAAGCTGAACATGAAGTCGGACTATTGAAAAAGAGCAGGAGAGAGAGGCTAATTGGATACTTCTTTCAAAGAGCTAGTAACGGCATGATGGACTGAATGGCCTCATCCTATGCTGTGTCATGTTTCTCTGTAACTTTCTTGTGCCATGAAACCCTGAACAGCCAAATGGATGTCTTTACCTCCTTCTCATCTGCTGGACACCTATTTACTGTTGCGATAATGACCATGGGACAGAGTGATGGGGAGCCCTGAGTCTTAGGTTGAATTCATGAAATGGACGCAGCTTTTCTGATCTCAGCAAGAGACATGGCTCCAGACTGGAATTGGCAGTTACAAATCTGGGACTATAGAAGAGAGAGAATGCAGACTTTTCCTCCTTGAGTCCAGTCAAGTGCCTCCACCCTCAATTTGACAGTGGTTATTGGGTTTGGATAAGAATGGGCTTAACATGATTCCTTCTCTAGCCAAATAGTCCAATCACATTCATTGTCTGGGTTCAGCAGAGGAATGGCAGAAAAGAAGCCCTTTCTTCTCCTTTTCTGTTCAAATTAAGGTTTTGTCAGTTTATTTATGATTACATTTATAAAACATGTGCCTGGTTGTTAGTTTTGTTCTGTATTACAACCGATGGAGAAAGTGGTGAAAGCATTTGATTTGACATAGCATAATTTCACAATAAATTTGGACCTAGAGAGCTGATTATTCTTATGCAAGCATCTGCTGGATTTGAGTCAAATTCCACTCACAGTTAATGCTGGCTATTTATTGTAAGTGTCTGAGCATTAAAATGAATCCAATTTGGAAAAGAAATTGAATTAAGCATGGGTGCACTATGACTCCTGGGAATAAATTCCAGGCAAAGGTGTGAACAAGATCTGCCATGCTGGCTCAGTGGTTAGCTTGATTTGCTTGATTTAATAAATTCAAGTAAGATCATGGAATAATTATACATACATTGTGCAGTACAAGATAATATGGTGACATGGTGGCTCACAGAGCTAGGGGTTCAATTCCAGCCTCAGGTGAGTGTATGGAGCTTTCACATTCTCCCCGTGTTTGCGTGGGTTTCCTCCTACAGTCCAAAGATGTGCAGGTTAGGTGGATTCGTCCATTGTGTCCATGGGTGTCCACACTGTAGGGATTCTAAGATGCACATTATTGGGTCATGCCCCATGCACATTGGAGTTGATGGACGTAAGAGTTATTCATTTACTCACTGCAATTGCTGAGGATTGTAGATGGAAACCAAGGGAGGGTCTGTGAGGTCTCATCTCACACACTTCCTCCAGCCCTGCAACTCTCCAAGATCTCTGCACTTTTTCAAGTCTGGCCTCCTGCATTACCTCAATTTACTTCAACAGTAAGAAAGAATGACAGAAAGTGTTCAGCAGGTCAGACAGCACCAGTGCAGGGAGAAATAGACTTAAAGATGCAGATCGATGATTGACATTACAATGTTACACTTGCAATGCAATGCCAAGGCATACAGACTATGTGCCAAGTGCTGGAAAATGGAATTAGAATATTTAGGTGGTTTTTCTTTTGACTGGTACACACTCAGTGGGCTCAAGGGCCCTTTTCTGTCCTGTAGACCTCGATGACTCTTTGGACTTTCCTCATGCTTTCCGTTGTAGATATTTCCAATTAATTTGTTTAGAAATGTTGTTTCACATCTCTAAAGCAAGTAGGATATGAACCTAGGACTCCAGGCTCAAAGTTCAGAGCATATAACTGCACCACAAGAGCCCACATGCTTTTGCATGTACACAGGCCTAGGCATTGGCATTAGCTGCATGGGAGAGGTCAGCCCAGTGTCATGATAACAGTGTTAGTGAAGGCAAGATGGTGCTGGAGAGCAGTGACTCTTTGTTCCAGTGTAGCTGGTTTAGCAGCAGGGACTCAAGACATTTTGATGGAAGAGCCTGGATCCAGACACCTGGCTGAGCTAGAAACGGGAGCTGCTGCAAAGACCACCTAAAAATGCATCCCCTAAGACAAGATTACCTTTATTGTTTATTTTTCTGGCTCTAAGATCTGCATTTTGGTTTATTTACTTTCTGTGTTTTAAGATGGTGCCAGAGAACGGAAACACTAAACAGTTTTCACTGTATTTGTAATAAATGCACATGCCAGTAAATAAATCAAAATCAAAATAAAATTAGCACTATCCATTGTGATGTTGTCACATAGATGCACACATTCAGCATGAGATGGTGGGATCTGGAAAACTCCTTGCCTGAATAGCAGCATTAACAGAATTACTCATGTAAACTGTTGAAAATTTACATCTTTTATTCACTTTATCCAATTGTCAAAATCTTTGTTAATTAGACTAAAGATGTGCCTGCCCCCACCCACATCAAACCTCTACATATAGCAGCTTAACCTGAACCAAAGTGTCCTGCTCCTTACTTAACCTTCAACCGATGCCATTAAAATATGGTGACACAGATCCTCTTGCCTCTAGATAGTCAGCAGCCAGACATATCCAGACAGCTGAGTGTCAGAATCTCTTAGCAATCCTGATGCTGTCTCATTCACTACAAAGTGATTAACCAGCAACTGGAAAATCCAAAATTGTCCACAACTCTGTGTTAGTCAATGACTTTTGAGGCTTTTGACCCATTTGGAGATGGGAGAGTGGATGGAGTGACATGTGGGGGAGGGGTAGGGTGGCAGAGGGAGAGAAGTTGGGGTTGTAAGCGGGAGATAGGGTAACTTGCATATGGAAGAGGGAGTAGGTTGGAAGGTGGGTCAGGTGATTGCTTAGGGTAGGCCATGACAGGAGTGCGAGTTGGGGGCTGTTGGGATTTTTTGGCCGGGGAGGTGCGCATGTTTATCTTGGGGTTTGGGAGGAAATTGGTTCTGTCTGTACAAATAGGCTATTCAGCTCCTCAAGCTTACCCAGGCATGCAACACGATCTATCTCAGACCTCAACTCCTTTCATGCCAGCTCACCATATTCTCTCATATTTCAAAAAAAACTACCTCTTCTGTCAATATTTTCAGTGATCCAATCTCCACAACTCTCTGGGATAGAGATTTGCAGATGATTATCCCCTTATTCTATAACTACGTTCCCGAGTTCAGGAATCTGCCACTAATGGAAACCTCTTCTCAACACCTCCCCTGTCAAGGCCCCTCAGAATCTTGTATGTTTCAATAAGATCACCTCTCATTCTTGTAAACTATAATGAATAAAGGCCTAATCAGGAACCATAAAGTGATCGAGTCCTACAGCATAAATACAGACCTTTTGGTCCAACCAGTCCATGCTGACCATAATCCCAAACTAAACTGTTCATCAAAAATCTGTTTAACTCTTTTGATAAGTCAATTCCTTCATCCCAACAATCTGTCTTATGAATCACTTGTGAACTGCCTCCATTTTCTTTCTTAAATACAGGTGCTAAAACTATACATGGTACTCCAGATGTGGCCTCATCACCATCCTGTAACCAGAATTCCTTATTTTTAAACTCCAATTCCCTAGCAATAAAGGAAAAAATCCAATGGCCTCGCTCCACCTGCATGCTAACATTTTGTGTTTCATGCACAAGGTTACTCAAGTCCCTTTGCACTACACTTTATTTAGTATCTCTCTCTCTCTTTAAATAATATTCTGTTCTGTTGTTCTCCCTTTAAAAAGTGTTTGACTTTATATATTCCAACATTAAACAACTCCTGCCAAATTTTTACCCACTCACCCAACCTCTCTACATCCACTTGCAGATTCCTTGTGCACAGCATGCCCTCCCTCCTATTTTTTGCATCATCTGCAAATTCAGATAGATTACACTTTGTACACACCACCTCTCCAAGTCGTTAATATAGATCAAAAAGAATTAAGGCCCTAATACAGATCTTTGTGGCACTCCACTAGTTATATCTTCCCAATCTGAAAAATGTTGATTAATTCTGACTCTGCTTTCTGTGTGTTAGCCAATCCTTAATCCATGCTGATGTATTCCGCCCAATACCATGAGCTCCTACCTTGTGTGAAACGTTTATGTGGCTCTTTACCAAATGTCATCTAGAAACTAAATATTACCACATCCCTTTATCAGCCCCAGTTGTTATGTCCCCAAAGAACTTTAAAAAATCTGTCAAACATCATTTCACTTTCACAAAACCATGGTGATTCTGTTTGATCATGTTAAACTTTTCTAAATGTTCAGTTATTCCTTCCTTACTACCAATGGTGGTGAATAATTTTCATCTGTAGATAAACCTTGGTGAGATTAATGATTCTGGTCAGATATTTTGGCACAAAAGCATTTATCTCAGTGATCATTTTTATGAATTTCAAGTTCCACATTGTTAAATGTGTAACAGCCTTGTTGGAAAAACGAATCTTGGTTAGAATAACTTTGCTTTCAAACATGAAAAATCCAGCTACCTGGTTCAGGAGGAACAGAAGACAAATTCAATGGTATGCTACAAGCAATATGCTACAAATAGGCTATTCAGCTAACACAGGAGAAACCAAATCATATAAAATTTATATCAGTTACATAATCAAGAATTTTACTTTTGAACAGAAGACCTAGTACTGACCTGAATTTTGTTCAGAAAATCAAAGAAATTAACCAACAGAAAATCCAAAGTCACTTTGAAAACGACAACCCAAAGCTGTTTGAAGGTCTAGGGAGTCTGAATGCTGAATACATCCTTGTGAGAAATTTTCAGACTACATCATTCATTTGTTAGTTATTGAAGTAAAGCACAAACCCTTAGTTTCCTTAAAGAAGGACTTGTGAGAATATCACCAAGAATGTAAAGATTTCTGTTGGGATTGATGAGATTTGCTTATGAAGCAATTTATGCACAAGGTAGTCATGATGTGGAGGTGCCAGTGTTGGACTGGGGTGGACAAAGTTAGAAATCACACAACGCCAGGTTAAAGTCCAACAGGTTTATTTGGAAGCACTAGCTTTCGGAGCACTGCTCTTTCATCAGGTTGGTGTGGAATACAAGATTGTAGGACATAACCACCTGATACTCCACAGCCACCTAACGAAGGAGCAACACTCCAAAAGCTAGTGCTTCCAAATAAACCTTTTGAACTATAATCTGGTTTTGTGTGATTTTTAACTTTATGCACAAGGTAAACTATAAGCAATAGCAGATGCACACTCTAGTCTTAAATGACTAGATGTTAATTTCATTGAAGAAATTGAACTTTGCAATTGAAGTTGGTCAGTCGACACCAAGTAAGAGTTGATACTAACAAATCCCGATGACTGACCAGGAATGCATCAAAATATCCACAGGTTTGGTCAAATGAATGTCATTGTGGTATGGTCATGACAGCTTGCTTTGAACGTGGAAAACATTTCACGATTGTTAATGAGATATTTGTTTATGACAGAGAATAGATTTTTCAACTACACTCAGACAAAATAACTTGAGAAGCTACATCAAAGTCACTTAGGTATCACCAAAAATAGAGTAAGGGCTCTGTTGTCGGAGTGGTGTTTCAAAGGGGATTGAAAAAAATGCCAAATACGTGCAACAGTCCAATCACCTCAAAGAGAGCCATTGCTATGGAACATATTTCTAGTCAGGCTATGGAAAGATTGGATACAAAACTATTTGTCTTCAATTGCAAGTCATTTTTCATTGTCCTCGAATATTTTTCAAGAAAGATTGAAGTTCAGAAGCTGTATACTACAACGACAGAAACAGTGATCAGAGTATTGAAATGTATTTTTACAATTCATGGAATTCAGGAGAATGCTATTTCTGCCAACAGATACAATTTGCAAATCAATACTGCAGATACTTTGCAGAAAGATAATGCAAGTTCACCAGAATGAAGACAGTCCAAATGAAAAGTTGAATACAAGTCAAAATTATCAAGTTACTTTTGAGAAAGAACATAGACTTTCAGACAGCTCTATTGAACTCCAGATCTACTCCCTTGTCATGTGGACGAGCAACTTCTGAATTATTCTGGGGAATAAAACACAAAGCTCAATTTTGTATTCTACCTGAGTAAGTATTTCCAAGATTACAACCAAAAGACTACCAGAGAGTTCAAGATAACAAGAAATCTTACAGAAGGCAACAGGCCAAGAAACATAACAAAGTATATCACACTGGGAAGTTACTGAAGTAGTAAGAAGTCAAAAGGAATGGACACATAAGCAGAACAGAAAAAGTTGGATTGTTCATGAGAATAAAAATCCACAGAGATCTTATGTAATCTGTATAATAAAAGGAAATATAAATTGTGGAATTATTCTAATACGTCAGAGAGATCATGCAGTTATATATTAAGCAGATAGAGACGTTGAATCATAGTGTTGTACAGTGCAGAAACAGACCCTTTTGGTCCAACTTGTCCATGCTGACCAGACATCCTAACTTAATCTAGCCCCATTTGCCAGCATCTGGCCCACATCCCTCTAAACCCTTCTTATTCATATACCCATCCAAATGCCTTTTAATGTTGTAATTGTACCAGCCTCCGCCATTTCCTCTGAGAGTACATCCCACACATGTACCACCCTCTGCATCTTTAGGTCCCTTCTTTCCCTTCTCATCTTAAACCTATGCCCTTTCGTTTTGGACTCCCCTATCCTGGGAAAAGACCTTGGTTATTCACCCTATCCATGCCCCTCCTGATTTTATAAACCTCTATAAGGTCACGATTCAGCCTTCGATGTTCCAGGAAGAATATCCCCAGCCTCCATAGCATCTCCCTGTGGCTCAAGCCCTCTGATTCTGGCAACATCCTTGTAAATATTTTCTACACCCTTTCAAGTTTAACAACAGCAGGGAGACCAGAACTGAATACAGTCTTCAAAAAGTAGCCTAACCAATGTCCTGTACAGCAGCAACATGACATCCCAACTCTTCCACTCAATGCAGTGACCAATACAGGCCAGTGTGCCAAACACCTTCTTCACTGCCCTGTCTACTTGTGATTCCACTTTCAAGGAACTATGCACCTTAACCCTTCAGTTTTTACTCAACATATTCCTCAGGCCCATCACTATGAAGTGCATAAGTGCAGTATTTACCAAAACGCAACACCTCACATTTATCTAAATTAGAGTTCATCTGCTACTCCTCATTGAACTTGATGTTAAATCTGAAACTCAAGAGACGAATTGGGAAGCTTAAATCTACAGGAAAGATGTTTGAGTCAAGATTCAGTTAGAATAAGAGGAACTATCCTTCTGAGCATGAAGAAACACATTTAGTGTGAATTGTGGATCCTCTGCACTGACTCTACAATCTCAGAAAATTAGGAAAAGATGAGGTGATATGTAAATACAAATATGAAAAGATTAATTTGAAGACACAAGTACTTAATGGGGCAAGGCCGTGGTGTGGACGGTTCTTTTGCATCTGAAAGAGTTGAGGAATCAGCCTGAGACAGTCAGGGAAAGAAATGGAAGGCCTATACCATGAACAGCAGCTCAGAAGGAAGTATATAATTTACAACAATAAAATGAACATCTTGATATTACTGAGAAAAGGGTTTTTGTCTTGCACTCATCAGGACAATCTGCAAGAAATACCAATGTAAAGGGAGAGCAACATTTCTTCCGTATGAGAGGACAGCACTGATTGGTTTGCAGCATTGGTTCTGATTGACAGATGCATTCTCATGGAAAATGCTTCAAGTAATGATGACTAACTTTCAACATTCAAAACACTGGAATTCCTCCATTGAATTTTTCTGTATCTCTATTATTGTCATCACTTTAGGTGCTCCTTGTAATTACTCCCTTTGATCAAACGTTTGGCCACCTACCTTCTTATCTCGTTCCATTGTTACATGTCCAATTTTTGTTTGACACCTAGAATACTGTGGACAGTTGAGCTCCCCTTATCAAAGGAAAGACATATCGGGGCTGGAGGCAATTCAGAGGAGGGACACTCGATTAATTCGAGGTATTGGGGGATTTTATTATGAGGAAAGGTTGAATAAGTTGGGCTTGTGCTCATTAGTGATTAAAAGAATGTGAGGAGAAACATTATTGAAATATACAAAATGCTTGGGCGGTTTGGAGGAGAGATGCGGAGAAGTAGATTCCTTTTGTGATTCACCTGCATATCCACCAATATCATTTATTGTATCCATTGCTCCCGATGCCTTCTCCTCTACATTGGGGAGACTGGGCGCCTCCTCACAGAGTGTTTTAGGGAACATCTCCGGGACACCCGCACCAATCAATCCCACTGCCCTGTGGCCCAACATTTCAACTCCCCCTCCCACTCTGCCGAGGACATGCAGGTCTTGGGCCTCCTCCACAGCCGCTCCCTCACCACCCGATGGCTGGAGGAAGAACGCCGCATCTTCCGCCTCGGAACACTTCAACCCCAGGGCATCAATGTGGACATCACCATATTCCTCATTTCCCCACCCCCCACCTTACCTCAGTTCCAACCTTCCAGCTCAGCACTGTCCCCATGACCTGTCCTACCTGCCAATCTCCCATCCCACCTATTCCCTCTACCCTCCCCTCTGACCTATCACCTCCATCCCCACCCCCATTCACCTACTGTCCTCTTTGCTACCTTCTTTCCAGCCCCCCCACTCCCATTTATCTCTCCACCCTGGATGCTTCTTGCCTCTATTCCTGATGAAGGGCTTTTGCCCGAAACGTCGATTCTCCTGCTCCTCAGATGCTGTCTGACCTACTGTGCTTTTCCAGCACCACTCTGATCTAAACTCCTTTTGTGGATGAGTCTAGGGCCAGAGGATGTAATCAGGGTAAGGTATAGCTCAGATAGGGTTGAATATATGCTGTCAGATCAATAATAGAATCCCTACGGTGTAGAAGTAGGCCATTCAGCCCATCAAGACCACACTGATCCTCTGAAGACTATCCCATCCAGACCCATCACATCCCTGCATTTCTCATGACTAATTCACCTAACCTGCACATCCTTGGTCACTATGGGCAACTTAACACAGCCAATCACCTAACCCACACATCTTTGGATTGTGGGAGGAAACCGGAGCACCCAGAAGAAACCCATATTAACAGTCACTCAAGGCTGGAATCAAATTCAGGTCCCTGGTGCTGTGAGGCAGCAGTGCTAACTGCTGAGCCATCATGACTCCCTTAGATGTACTCTTTACCACAGAGGACTGCCCAGACTGGGTTATTAAGTATAATCAAGTTTGAGGTGGACTGATTTTTAATCAGTAAAGGGAATCAAGTGTAACAGGGAAAAGAAAGAAAAGTGGGATTGAGGATTATCAAGTCAGACATGATCTCATGAGATGGCAGGACAGATACAATGGGCCAAATGGCCTACTTCTGTTCCTCCACCTTATGGTTTTAATGTCAGCAGTCAGGCTTTTCCAATGCTCATGTCACTCCTGTGAAGTGCCTTGGAACCTTTTATTACATCAAAGGTGGAGAAAGTGAGGTCTGCAGATGCTGGAGATCAACGTTGAAACTTTATTGCTGGAACAGCACAGCAGGTCAGGCAGCATCCAGGGAACAGGAGATTCGACGTTTCGGGCACAGGCCCTTCCTCAGGTGCCATATGAATGCAAGTAGTTATTGCTGTCAATGGATCAGAACAAAATCTTCATAGAAAATCTTAGAATGAGCAGAGAGGGGCTATCCAGCATCCTGCACCTCCCAGTTCAGGCACTTGCTTCCCACATTACTGACAGTACTGTGGGTTCGATCTCTCATGATTTTTACACCAAAATAGCCTTTCAAGCATCAGGAGGCAAAGGAATTCCAATGGCTCTTGTCCAGTTTGTGATCTTCGCCACCTTACTGATTTGGTGTCGTGACAGGTTCAACTGATCTACAAAATAAGCCAACAGCTGGTTAGCTCACAACAACTCCAGGTTATCATTGGATCCCAGCCCAATTCCATGAGTGGTTCATAGCACAAAGGGACATAGTCCATCAGGCAATCTGAGGCTGAGAGCACTGAGCTTGTGTGTTCCATATGAAGCACAAATGTATGATATGTGTGATCCTGTTAATCACAAATACAAGAACATTTTCTTCAAACAACATTTGCTAAACATTAAAAACAGTAGCTAATGTCTAAAAGCAAAATCAATGGGTTTCGCAAGGGGATTGTGATGTGAAACCAGAATATAAAGGGATATAGTGACAGAGTGGGGCATTGGGCTGAAACAAACAGAGCAAGGTGTGGTTACTCCTTTAAAATAATAAAAACATTTATCTTGGGCATTTCTGAACCATCAGATATTCCAAAGCACTTTTTAGCCAATGGTGCATTGCGTTCTGATCCCAGCTGATGAAAATGCTGGCCAGGTCAGATCCCAGAATGAAACGTGGCTTGATTTTTTTTTTCTGGGTTGCTAATGTTGTTGTTTGACATTGAATCATATTGTGACAAGCTTTGGGATGTTCTTTACCAGAGAATCCCTACAGCGCAGGTACAGGCTGTTTGGCCCATTGAATCTGCACTTGCCAAACAGACAATCACGCCATCCCGTCTCCTCAGAGTCTGAGGACGTATGTCGGTCCTTTTCCTTGGAGAGCCTTCTAGGGCGTGTTAGCCCTGGGACAGGTACCTCTGACCCAGTGTTCAATATGGGCAATGTGTTACATATGGGAGCTCACCTCCTGCACCCAGGATTGTCTCGATTGAAATTCACTCTTCTTCTGCTGGTAAAGGTGTTGAAGTGGCTTAAATCTGTCATTTCCATCTCAGATTCAGAACACTTGATGAAGAGGGTGAACCCACAGGCTCCGGCAGCCTTCCTGACTTTTCCAAGGAGCAGGGCGTGTTTTGCTCCCACACTTTGTTGCAAGTTCGGGGATTTCATATGGTCCACGTATTTGTTCAGGACCGTTGCTCCCGCCCCAACTTCAGACATCACTAGTCCCGACCTTGTGTTGACCATGTCTCTTACCCATGCAGGACCATTCCCACAATTCTTACACCAAACCCCTTCCCCCGGATCAAACTGCCTTTCTTACTTAGTGGAGTCTTGTGCCTGGCAGTGGAGTTCCTGAGGCCAGTTCACACAGAACACCCCTCACCACCAACCCCCAGATTGGGGAAGATCAGATTTAACCTGGCACGGAGTCTTCATCCCATTAGCAGCTCTGCTGGAGCTGTCCCTGTCAGAGGAACCTTGATTATCCGAATCCCAATTATCCAAAAATCGGATTATCCAAAGGAGAGCTCCAGGTCCCGATGGAAACATTACATCAAAGACGTGTTTCCAGCAGTGATCGCGTCTTTTGTTTACAGTGATTACACAGACACCGTCTCCAAATGACTGACCTCCCGTCCTCTCTCTCTTCCCACACTTTCCCTGGAGTTCTAGGGGGGGGGGGGGGGTGGTTTAGGTACCCTAAACCCCCCCCCTTCCATACAGAATCTCTTCAACATTGTCCTGTATGGGGCAAAGGTGAAACCTGTCAAAGCATTGCAGTAAAATGTTGCGTGTGTGTCTGTCTGTCTGCGTGTGTGTCTGTGAGTATGTGTGTGTGTGTCTGCGTGTGAGTCTGTGTGTGTGTCTGTCTGTGTGTGTGTGTCTGTGTGTGTGTCTGTGTATGTGTCTGACTGTCTGTGCGTCTGTCTGTGTGTGTCTGTGTGTGTCTGTCTGCGTGTGTGTGTGTGTGTGTGTGCGCGCGTGCTATTTGGAGACTTACCCCCTCAGCAGCAGCAGTCTTGTTGTTGGTGTCTAGTCCGGCTTCCCCAGAGAGGAGGAGGGGGTGTGCGAAGTTGGGTGATGGGCGAGGGGAGGTGTTGCACGGGGTTAGGGGGCGGGACGGGACGGGGCTAGCGGGCAGGGGGGCAGTGACGGACGGGGTCGAGGGCAGGGGTCAGGGTTGGAGGGGCCATGCGCACTGTGTGCTGCCTTGAATCCTGAACGGGGAGCAGACTTTAAAAACTCCGAGCCACAAAGGAAAGGCATTTAATCGATTCACCGAATAATCGATTATCCGAATGAAATAGTGCCCACCATCACGTTCGGATAATCGAGGCCCCCTTGTAGTTGCATGACGGCTGGTCCTATAATCAAATAAAAACAAGAATGGTTTTGGATCTGGAGGGGCTGTTTCTTCAAGCATGCCTAAAAGTTTGGACTGGTCTTTCTGCCACACTTTTGGTTGATGGATGGTATGGAGCTGCTGTTAATGTCAATTACCATTCGACTTTTGGAAACACCCAAATTCCCTGCTGGCAAACAATAGTCTGTTATCTGTGACCAACATTATTGGGAGTATGTCTATTGCAAAAGGTGTGCACACTTTTTCTGTTGTATTCCCAGTGTTTGACGAATGGTCTCTATGCACTTGCATCCATGCTGAGCCACCAGAAACAACTTCTCATTAACACCTTAATTTTGATCACCCCTTGATGGAGTTCAGCCAGTACCTGGTGGAGATGCTTGCTTGGGACAATCACTCTTGCTGCCAGTAACAATATACCATCCTCTCCTGTTAGCTGGTCTTTCTGGGTCCAAAAGGTTTTCAATTCTGGTTGTGATGGCCCTTTAGCTTTCCCCTCACCATCAGCTGTTTCAGTTTTGCCAGGCCCGGATCTTTCTGTGTCCAATGTCTGATACTGCCAGCTGTGACTGGAAGTGCAACCAGAAACCTTAAAATTATTATGGACTCTTCCAGTGGTGGTACCGCTGGTGGTGTCTCTGCCAGTGGGAGGTGGCTCAATGCATCTGCGCTTGTTACTCGGCCTCCTGGACGGTGATCCAACTTGGAATTATAGGCACTTAGTATTAGAGCCCAGCACTGAATATGGCTTGAAGCTGTGGGCAGCCTTGTCCTTTTTAAGCAAACCAAGTAGGCATCTGTCGTCTGCAATTATCACAAATTTTCATCCATTTGGGGTGGCATAGTAGCTCAGTGGTTGGCACTGCTGCCTCATAGCACCAGGGACCCAGGTTCAATTCCCGCTCGGGTGACTGTGTGGAATTTTGCACATTCTCCTCATGTCTGCGTGTGTTCCCTCCGGGTGCTCCGGTTTCCTCCTACAGTCCAAAGATGTGCAGGTCAGGTGAATTGGCCATGCTAAATTGCCCGTGGTGTTCAGGGATGTGTAGGCTGGGTGCATTAGGCAGGGGTAACTGTAGAGTAGCAGGGGAATGGGTTTGGGCGGGTTACTCTTCAGAGGGTTGGTGTGGACTTGTTGGGCTGAAGGGTCTGTCTCCATACTGGAGGAATTCTATGATATTAATGGAACTTCCTGACTTCAGATATGACCACTAGTAATTCCTCCTTATCTGGGCGTATTTACAGTCTGCGTTAGCCAATGTCTTGGATGTGTATCCTATCGAGCATTCCCCTCCATTGTGCCAGCGATGAGCTAAAACCATCCCAATGTTGTATGGGGAGGCATCGCATGTCACTGCCAGATTTCACATGGCATCATAGTGTGCCAACACCTTCGAGGATGATCGCTGTTTCTTGACTTCCCTAAAAGCTATGGCTTGGCGATGCAACCATTTCTAAGATGGACCCTTTTTTAAGAGTCAGTACAAAGGTATCGGGAAGGAGGCCAGGTAATGTGTGAATATTGTGTAATAATTTACCAGCCTAAGACATGACCTGAACTCCTGGGCAGATGTGGGAGCCGGGGCACCTTTGATCACCCTCACTTTACCTTCCAACTGGGTGTAACCAGGTCTTGTCAACTCTGTAACCCAAGTAGGTCACTTGAGGTGCCTGGAGCACACAATTTCCCTTTTTAGGTGTATGCCTGTCTGGGAGAAATGTCGACGGACGATGTCCAAGTTCTCTAAATGTTCCTTTGTGGTCTTCCGTTATGAACACTTCACCTGGATAAGTGGCAATCCTCTAGGGTAGACCTTCAAAATGTTCTCCATCGTCCGCTGAAAAATAGCACAGGCTGACAGTACTCCCAGATGGTAGTTTCATATATTGATACAAGGCCTTATGGGTGTTAATTGTAACATACATCAGGAATCCTTGTTTAAACACAACAGCAAGTAAGCATGCTCATGCTGAACAACTTGAAAGACAGACCCCTGACAGCTTTACGTATAAATCCTCTCTGCAAGGGATTGGGTATTTACCCAACTGTGAAACGCGGTTTACTCTTTGTTTAGAATTTCCACAAATGCGAACTGACCCATTGGGCTACACAATCTGTACTGCCGGTGCTGCCAGACTGGTTGATCATTCCTTCACTTTCCAGCCTCCTGATTTCTGCCTCTATTTTTGCCTCGAAGGCAAATGGCATTGTGCGGGCCTTACCAAATCACAGAATTGCTTCCTGGTCAACATGCAAGGTGGCCTTGAGTCCTCCTAGACTTTCCTGGAAGACTTCTGGAATATTAATTAGAACTTCATTCAGGCAACCATTTTCTAATTGAAAATTGTTGAGCTAATCCAGGTGAATCTCCCTCAAACAAATTCGCCACACCAAACTTGGCCTTTTGTGTGACTGTTGTGGCAACTCAATCAGCTGCTTCTCATAAGAGACTGTAAAGGCTCCCTGGTATAGGCTCTCAGTCCAGCCGAGGTCTTGTGCAAACATAAGGGCTGGAGTCCAGAGTAACTTCTGTTAGAACTTAGTTCTACCATCACTGAGGAAAGTGAGGACTACAGATGCTGGAGATCAGAGTCGAAGAGTGTGGTGCTGGAAAAGCACAGCCAGTCAGGCGGCATCCGAGGAGCAGGAGAATCGAAGTTTCAAGCATAAGCTCTTCATCACGAATTCCTGATGTGCTTTTCCAGCACCATACTTCCAACTCTACCATCACTGATACAGCCACATCGGTATTGACCTCCATTAGAACTGGATAACCATTTAATCCAATGTTATACAGAGATTTTAACAGAATCTAGGGGTAAAGGGAGAAACCTGGAATATGGCATCAAGATGGAGGATAAGCTACAATTGTCCTGAATGGTGTAGCAGGTTCGAAGGGTCAGATAGACTACTCCGACTCCCAGTTTCAATTTTCATGTTCCATCCAAAGACCTTGATTTAACATAATACCAAAAAGGAACTATCCCTCAGAGCCACTCTAAAGTATCGGCCTATTTTGCTACACTGAAATCCTATAGCAAAGCTTGAAGCCGCAACATAAACCCCCTCAATTCAAGATCAGCCTCAGGTCATTATCAACATGATATGGATTTATCCTGCTGAGCAGTTGGAGTTGGTAAACTGGTAAACTGCATCTTACACTCCTCACGGCACAGCTTATGGATTTGCTGCACTCTGTGTGCTTCAGACTACAAAACACTCTGTTGACTCAGATGTTTTAATCTTTGCTTGAAAAGGATTTGTCTCAAAAATGGATTGCCTGCTTAATTTCATTGTTTTAGGTGACAGTGCCAGCTCAGATAGGTGAACAGTCAATCATTCTGTTGCAAGCTAGTTTATCTGCAGATGCTTATACACTATTGGCATTGTCACATGCTCACTATGGGACATGGTTTTGATGACAATAACTATCAGTGTCACTGCCGCAGCCTGTGCATTGCAGTTGTTTTGAGCGTGTTTGAACTTGATTAAACCTCCTTTCCCACCAGCCCTGGTGCACCATGACCGCACTGAGTATAATTCACAGAATGCACTGCAGTAACATCTCCCAAACTGAGATGTCACTCTCCCAGAAAAACAAAGGCAGCAAGTGAATGGCAAAGCCACCATTTTCAAATGTCCCACCAAGTCACACATTATTATGGCTTATAGATATTTTATTCATTGTTCCTACTCAGGTAAAATATAGGAGCTCAGATAAAAGCTGCAAAGCTCAGCAGGAATGGCAGCATTTCTCTGGAAGAGAGAATCAAGGAATGAATACTTCAATTCTAATTCTTTGGAACTGAAAGGGCCTGGAAAATGATCATTTTTATGCTGTTGACAAAATGATCGAGATGAACAAAGGTGGGGGTTCCCATAAAATAAGATGTTTAATGATGGTACAGAAGGATGCAGATAAAAAGTAAGCATCAATAGCAAGTAAAAATGTCAGCTTTGTTCAAAGCAAGTTGATAGATAAAGCCATATGTATGGGATGGGAGAAGGGGTAGAATAATCAAAATGGAGGACTGTAATCATAGTCTGAACTTATTGCACTCAATATTGAATTCTTAAAACTGTACGATGTCTAAACTGAAAATGACGTGCTGTTCCTTAATCTCATGATGGTCTTCAATGGAACACCATAGTAGGCCCAGGATAGGAACGTTGCCATGGAAGCAAGACTGGACTGGAGGAAAGTGAATGTAGTTTTGTTGTTTAAAAAGGGTACAATGGAAATGCTGAACAATAATAAGCCAGTTTGTCTTACTTTGGTAATGGCAACTTGAGACAGAATACCCTGAGGTCTTGTTTATCGTAGCTGGCAACTATAAACTGGCCAGCCTCAAGCGTGTGCTACCAAGATATCATCAATACGTCTCCTGTCCCACCACAGGCCTAAACACCCTGGACATTTGCTACATAGCCATCAAAGGTACCCACCACTTCACCCACCCCACTTGCATTTTGGTAAATCAGACCATAACGCTGTATTCTTTCTCCCAACTCACAATCAAAAAGTAACGTATGAGGACCTAGTACAAAAAGTCATACAATACTGGACTGAGGTAATGGATGAGCTCTTTTGTGACTGCTTAGAGACTGGCCCATATTCGAAAATTCAGCAACCAACCTAATTCAGTATGCCATTACCGTCACAGACATCATCAGTAAGTGTATAGAGGACTGTGTTAATCCAAGTGATCCCCAACAGGAAATCATGAATGAACTGGAAGATCCACATACTGAAGACAAGGTCTGAGACATTAAAGTCAGGCAACCCTTATCAATACAGAAAATCTCAGCACTATCTTCACAAAGCCATCTGGGACCCCAAGAGACAATATCAGACTAAGCTAGAGTCTCAGACCAACCACACAAACACATTGATTGCAGCAATATAACAGACAACAAAACAAAGTTGAGTAGCATCACTGATAACAATGCATTCCACCTCGATGAGCTCAATGTATTCTATACTCATGTTAAACAAAGGTCAGTGAAATGATGTCACAGGCCTGAAAACCCTGGGTGCACCCTCCCCACATTCATTGCTGCAGACGTCAGACTGCCATCTTGAGGGGAACCCAATAGAAAGTGACAGGCCTGGATGAAGCCCCCGGCTGTGCACTCAGATCCTGTGCGGACCCGCTAGTGGTAGTATTTGCAGACATCTTTAACCTCTCCTTACTACAATGTGAGATTCCCACCTGCTTCAAGAAGACCACTATCATCCCAGTGCCCAAAGGAAAATCAGGCAGCGTGCCTTATTGACTGCAACCTGGTGGCTTGGACATCCATCATTATCAAGTGCTTCGAAAGGTTAGTAATGGCACACGTCAACTCTAGCCTTTCAGATTGCCTTGATCCAATTCACCTGTCGTTGCAACAGATCCACAGCATACACCATCTTCCTGGCCCTACACTGATCCCTGGATTGTCTGATTAACAAAGACACCTATGTTGGACCCCTGTTTATTGACTTTAGCTCCATCTTCAACACCTTAATTCCAATCAAACCCACCTCCAAACTCTGAGCCCCCCTGCAACTGGATCCTTGACTTCCTGACCCACAGACAGCAGTCAGTAAGAATGAGCAACAACATCCCCTCCACCATAATCCTGAATACCAGTGTCCTTACACAATGACAGCTGTGTGGCCAAATTCTGCTCCAATTCCATTTACAAGTATGCTTACGACATCACTGCTGTAGGGTGGATCTCAAATAATGACGAGGCAGAGTAGGGGAAAGAGGTAGACATCCTAGTGGCATGCTGTAAAGACAATACTCTCTCTCTCAATGTCAGCAAAATGGAGGAGCTGGTCATTGACTTCAGGAAGCAGAGTGGAGGACAGGTGCCTGCCTGCATTAATGGTGCTGAGGTGAAGGTGGTTGAGTGCTTCAATTTCTAGGAGTAAGTATCACTAACAACCTGCCATGGCCCAACCACATCGATACGACAGTCAAGAAAGCACACCCATGCCTCTACCTCTTCAGGAGGCTAAAGCACTTCGGAATGGCCACAAAGACTCTTACCAATTTTTATAGATGCACCATAGAAAGCATCCTATCTGGATGCATCACAGCTTGGTAAGGCAACTGTTCTGCAAGAAATTACAGGGAGTTGTGAACGCAACCCAATCCATCACGAAAACCAGTGTTCAATCTATTCACTCTATACTTCCCACTGCCTTGGGAAAGCAGCTGACATTATCAAAGACCCCTCCCACTCCAGTCATACTTCCTTCCACCCTCTTCCGTCAGGCAGAAGATACAAACGTTTGAATAACACATACCAACAGATTTAAGGACAGCTTCTTCCCTGCTGTTATCAAACTTTTGAGTGGATCTCTCACATATTAAAACTGATCTTTCTCTGCACCTTCTCTATAGCTGTAACACTATATTCTGCATTCCGTTTGACTAACCTGATGTACTTATGCAAGGCATGATTTGTCTGGTGAGGACACAAAACAATACTTTTCACTGTATCTCAGTACACGTGAGAATAATAAATTGAATCAAATCAAATCTATTTGCTCGAATCAATCCTGAGAGATCGGATCAATTGTCAATTGAAAAGGCAGGATAGTCAACATGACTTTGTTCAGATAGGGTCATGCCTGACAAATTTGAGTGAATTCTTTGAGGAAGTGACAAGGAGGATCGATGAGGGGAGTGCAGGGGATGTTGTCTACATGGATTTGTTATGATTGTAAGGCATTTGTCAAGGGCCCACATGGCAGACTGGTCAAAAAAGTAAAAGCCCATGGGATACATCATAATGTGTTGAATTCAATCTAAAACTGACTTAATAACAGGAAACAAACGGTAATGGTCAATAGCTGCCCTTGCAAATAGAAAATAGTGTTCCACAGGGCTCAGTGTTGGGACCCCTGCTGTTTGTTTTATACATTAACAATTTGGGTTTGAACGTGTGGGAAAGAATTGGTAAATTTGCAGATAACACAAACATTGGCTGTGCAGTGGATAGTGTGTGGAGGATATCTGAAAGCTTCAAAATGATATAGATGGTGCAGTGGAGTGGGCAGGAAAATGGCTGATGCAATTCAACTCTAATAAGTGTGAGCTAATGAAATTAGGGAGGCCCAGCAGTAAAAGGAAATACATGATAAATTAGATTATACTGAGAATGGGTAGATGAAGTAAGTAAGAGGTCTTGATGTGCAAGTGTACAGATCCCTAAAGATAGGAGTACAGTTGGATGAGGTTGTACAGAAGGCATATACAATGCTCTCCTTCATTTGCAGAGATATAGAATACAAAAGTTGGAATATAATGATGGAACTATGTAAGACACTGATGAAGTCACAATGGAGTATTGTGTGTAGTTCTGGTCACCACATTACAGCAGGGATGGAATTGCTCTGCAGAGGAGGAAGGAGTTGGATCATTGTTAAGGTTCTGTTAGTAATCCTACAGGAGATCTTTGTTTAGTGCAAAGAACTTGTGGGCCTTGTTATTTTTGTAGTCCTTGACCTTATTTTTTGCTGAATAAATGTCTCATTCTCCATCTGATACTTTGGTATTTTCAATCCTGTGGCTGATGTCACTTTGAAGTATCCATATACAACATGTCCTGCATATCTCCTTTTGAGCTTTCCATCAGCAGTAGCCATTCAACCTTTCAGCATGTGTATAAGATGACTAAATTGCCTTAAAGTGCTTATTATTCTTTGGGACAATGTTGAAACTGTGAGAGTTTTTTTGGGTAGATAAATGAGGGAGAGTGGAAATGTGAATTGTCCACTGTACACGCCCAGCCTTAAAAAGCTGATTGATTGATAAACACTTCCCTTCAGAGATGTGTGAATTATCACTGATTCTTTATTTGCACTCACAAGATGGGTGTCTACAATAACCCATTTGAAGCCCATGAGAAATGAATTAATCTCCCTGTGAGCTCCCTTAGTAACAGGCAATTGCCTGCCTACTGGAACACATCACCTGAGATCTTTACAAAGCAGACCCAGGGGCCCTTTTGTGGCACAGTGTCAGACTGGAGACCCAGGAGACCAAGATTCAAGTCCCACCTGCTCCAGAGGTGTGTGTGCTAATATCTCTGAACAGGTTGATTAGAAAAATAGGTCAAACAAAAAAAAAAGCAGACCCAGGGATGAGTCTGTAGAACTGTCCATCATAGGCTGGGACTAGCCTATGGAATCCATGAGTAGTGGCTCTATTTTGGTGTTCAATAATAAATGATGTTCCTTTCCAGCCAAGCTTTCGGAGTTATTATAGTGGCATTGTAGAATGATTTGTGCAGGACAAATCCTAACACAACTCTTGTACATTTAATTGAGACTTGGTGTAGTCCAGATGAAAGTGCAACATCTTGGCTGTAATATCACGAATCAAAGAATTTATAAGGGAAGAGCAATTCCTTGACCATTACAACTTCTTTTATTCTTAGGAAGTCTAAAGACGCTATAAATCACTTACAACAGTGTGAGTTAACTTGGGTCTGAAAGCAACGATTACAGTAGACAGACATTTTCCATATACAAGTAAAAGTGTATGCACAAAAGTGATGGGTTACTTCCAAGGATGCTTCGCTTGTGACACTTTATGCACCCTCAATAAGATTTTGTTCTCCTCAGCCTCCAACTATGTCTAAGTGCAGTCCTGATTTCTGTAGCAGGGGTGAACAGGAGTTTTTCTGTGATTGGATCTTTGTCATGGAAGACTTGGGTGGTGTCTTTGGCCCAAGAGGGGCTGAGGCCTGTTGAGAGTCTCAATACCCAGAAACATGTATTCCTTCCCATATTGCATTTATATAGCAACATTCACAGCCTCAAGGCATCCCACAGTCAGTGAAGTACTTTTAACATGTAGCGACTGTTGAAGAGGAAGAAAGACAACAGTTTTGTAGAAGAGAATTAAAGTTAAATACCTCGAAGAATAAAAATGTTTCATTGTTCCACTCCCAACCTGTAGGTGTCAGTATGCTGGGTGCAAATAGAAAAAAAAGATATTATCAATGGATTAAAAGATGTTTGGTGAAATTCATCATATATCTTAGCTGGCGTACCATGGTTGCATGATGCCTACCCGTGCTGTAAGAGCTCTCACCTCAGTTTGTGAAGGTTAGAGCTCTCACCTCAGTTATGGTGGCAGAGATGGCAAGCTCACAATGCGTGAACGGTCAGAGCTGTCAGAGAGCCAGCTGTCAGGGAAGAAAACAGCAAGGACCTTTTTTTTAAAATTGGCAACTTCAACGTGCAGGGTAAGTCAGAAGTCCCTTAAAATTTATATTCCCTGCTGACATGGGAATGAAAGGAGATATGAGATCGAATTGGATCTTGTTCCAGTCTCAAAGGCAAAGCTATGAAATATCGACAGAATTGCATTACAGAATGAGCCAATAACAGGAACAATTTGTTATGAGTGCTGGGTAAACAGTGCTGTGAGCTGTATTGCACCCAATAACTCACTGAGGAGCAGATGACTAAGACAGAGAGAGAGTCTGCAAATTTTGAAGATGTAATTTGTACCCAATATTAATGTTATTTATATGTTCAACATCAGACTGCAGGGAATGAGAAAGAGAGAGAGACTGTTGACCAGTACATGACCAGATAAAGCATATCTAGATAAATATTGAGAGTTTGGACAGCTGTGAGGTGACCTCATTAGAGATAGAACTATTATAGGCGTAAGAGATTCTGTCAACAAAGCACATCTGCTGAGAAAGGATAAAATTATCAACAGGAGCAGGAGCTCTGAGGTTGTCAATATTCAGCTGGGGTATATTACATAGTGGGCGGCTCGGTGGCACAGTGGTTAGCACTGCTGCCTCACAGCGCCTGAGACCCGGGTTCAATTCCCGCCTCAGGCGACTGACTGTGTGGAGTTTGCACGTTCTCCCCGTGTCTGCGTGGGTTTCCTCCGGGTGCTCCGGTTTCCTCCCACAGTCCAAAAGATGTGCAGGGTCAGGTGAATTGGCCATGCTAAATTGCCCGTAGTGTGAGGTAAGGGTTTAATGTAGGGGTATGGGTGGGTTTCGCTTCGGCGGGTCGGTGTGGACTTGTTGGGCCGAAGGGCCTGTTTCCACACTGTAACGTAATCTAGTCTAATCTAAAACAACATTGAACATCGAATAGTACAACACTGTACAGGCTCTTCGGCCCATGATGTCGTGCTGAGCATTTATCTGAATCTAAGATCAACGTAACATACACCCCCCTCAATTTACTGCCGTCCATGTGCTTGTCCAGCAGTCGCTTAAATGTCCCTAGTGTCTCTAAATCGATGACCACCACTGGAAGTGCATTCTACATGCCCATCACGGTCTGTGTAAAGAACCTACCTCTGACATCTCACCTCTACCTTCCTCCAATGACCTTAAAATTATGACCCCTTGTGACAGCCATTTCTGCCCTGGGGAAAAGTCTCTAGCTATCTATTCTATTTATGCCTCTCATTACCTTGTACACCTCTATCAAGTCACCTCTCTTCCTTCTTCTCTCCAGAGTGAAAAGCCCGAGCTCACTCAACCTCTCTTCATAAGACAACCCCTCCAAGCCAGGCAGCATCCTGATAAATCTCCTTTGCACCCTCTCTAAAGCAGCTACATCTATCCTATCCTTTGATGAGGCAACCAGAACTGAACACAATATTCCAAGTGTGATCTAACCAGGGTTTATAGAGCTGCAGCAAAACCTCAAGGCTCTTAAATTCAATGATCCCACTGTTCCTCCACACTGCCACCAATTCTGTCTTTCACCCTGTATTCAGCATTCAAATTTGACCTTCCAAAATGAATCACTTCATATTTATCCAGGTTGAACTCCATCTGCCACTTGTCAGCCCAACTCTGCATCCTGTCAATGTCTTGGTGTAGCCTGCAGCAGACCTCAACACTGTCTACAACACCACCCACCTTTGTGTCATCAGCAAACATACCAACCCACCCTTCCACTTCTTTATCCAAGTCATTTATAAAAACTACAAAGAGCAGAGGCCAAAGAACAGATCCCTGCGGGACACCACTGGTCACCGACCTCCAAGCAGAATACCATCCATCCACTACCACTCTCTGTCTTTTTTCAGCCAGCCAATTCTGAATCCAGACAGCCAAATGTCCCTGTATCCCATACCTCCTAACTTTCTGAATGAGCCTACCATGGGGAACCTTATCAAATATCTTACTGAAATCCATATACACCACATCCACTGCCCGACCTTTGTCACATCCTCAAAGAACTCAATAAGGCTTGTGAGGCATGACCTGCCCCTCACAAAGCCACGCTGACTATCTTTAATCAAACTATGTTTTTCCAAATAGTCAAAAATTCTATCTCTCAGAATCTTTTTCGGTACCTTGTTTACCACAGACATAAGACTAGCTGGTCTGTAATTCCCAGGGATTTCCCTATTCCCTTTCTTAAACAGAGGAACAACACTCGCCTCCCTGCAATCATCCAGTACTACTCCCATGGAGAGTGAGGATGCAAAGATCATCGCCAGAGACGCAGCAATCTCAGTCCTCATTTCCAGTAGTAACCTTAGATATATCTGGTCCGGTCCTGAGGACTTATCTATCTTGATGCTTCCCAGAATTTCCAGCACATCCACTTCCTTAAAATCAATCTGCTCAAGCCTATTAACCTGGCCCCCAGTGTTCTCACTATGAACAAGGTCCCTCTCTCTAGTGAATACTGAAGCAAAAAACTCATTTAGGGCCTCCCCTACCTCTTCAGACTCCGGGCACAAGTTCCCTCCACTATCCCTGATTGGTCCTATCCTCTCTCTGATCATTCCCTTATTCCTCATGTAAGTATAGAACACCTTTGGGTTTTCCCTAATCCTTCTCACCAAGGCTTTTGCGTGTTCCATCCTAGTTCTCCTCAGTCCATTTTTGAGTTCTTTCCTAGCTACCCTGTAATCCTCTCAAGCTGTGCCAGATCCTTGCTTCCTCAACCTTAAGTAAGCTTCCTTCTTCCTCTTGACAAGAAGCTCCTCTTCTCTTGTCATCCAAGGCTCCTTCACCTTACCATTCCTTGCCTGTCTCAGTGGGACAAAGTTACCCAACACTCACAACAAGTGCTCCTTAACATCCTCCACATTTCTGTTGTGCATTTCCCATAGAACAATTGTTGCCAACTTATAATCCACAGCTCCTGTCCAATAGCTATAACTTCCCCTCCCCAATTAAATACCTTTCCTTGTGTCTGTTCCTATCCCTCTCCATGGCTGTGGTAAAGGTGAGGCAGTTGTGGTTACTGTCACCAAAATGCTCTCCCACAGAGAGATCTGACACTTGGCCTGGCTCGTTGCCTAGCACCAAATCCAATATGGCCTCCCTCAGAACATCTGCACTAAGGAGGTTCCAATCAATATTGGGGGAAGTTGAAGTCACCCATAACAACAACTCTGTCACATCTGCACCTTTACAAGATCTGCTGTTGAATCTGTTCTTCCATCTCTCTGCTGCTATAGAAAGCACCCAATAAAGTGACTGCTTCTTTCCTGTTTCTGACCTCCATCCATACTGACTCAACAACCTCCTTTTCTGCAGTTGTGATGCACTCTCTAATTAACAATACTACTCCCTGTTCTTTTTAAAAGATCTAAACCCTGGAACATCCAGCAACCATTCCTGCCCCTGTGAAATCCATGTCTCCGTTATGGCCACAACATCATAGTCCCAAGTACTGATCCTTGCCCTAAGGTCATCACTCTTATTCCTGACACTCTTTGCATTGAAACAGACACACTTTAACCCATGCTTTTGCCGTATTAACTGTGTATCCTTCCTGACAGACTCTCTGTATTCTATTTCCACCAGTTCGACAACTACCCTTTCCTCTGATCTGTAGCTCTGGTTCTCATCCCTCTGCCAAACTAGTTTAAACCCTCCCGAAGTGCTCTTGGAAATCTCCCACCCAGAACATTGATGCCCCTCCAGTTTAAGTACACGTCCTACCTTGCCAAGAAGATACCCCAATGATCTACCTAGCTGAAGCCCTCCCTCCTGCATCAGCCCTGTAGCCACGTATTTAGCTGAACTCACTCCCTGTTCCTTGCCTCACGAGCACGTGGCACCGGTAGTAATCCTGAGATTACTGTTCAGCTTGTCCTGTTTTTTTAGCTTCCAACCTAAATCAGAAATCACTTTTTAGACCCTCATCCCTATTCCTGGCTATATCATTGCTGCCAATGTGCACTGCGATTTCTGGCTGCTCACCCTCCCCCTTCAGAATCTTGTAGACTTGATCAGAGACATCCTGGACCCTGGCACCTGTGAGGCAACATACCTCTGGGAGTCCCGTTCGTGACCACAGAATCTCCTGTCCGTTCCTCTAACTATTGAGTTTCCTACCATTAGCACTTTTCTATTCTCCCCTCTTCCCTTCTGAGCCAGGCTCAGTGCCAGAGACCTGACCACTATGGCTTTCCCCTGCTAGGCTACACCTCCCACCCCCCACACCCTCACCACCACCCTCACCCACCTCCACAACAGTAATTAAAACGATTTACTTATTATTGACAGGAACGGCCACAGGGGATCATTGCATGGTCTGCCTGTTCCCTTTCCGTTCCCTGCTGTAGCCCATCTATCTTTTTCCTGTACTTGAGGAAAGACTAACTCCCTATAACTCCTCTCTA
Source organism: Chiloscyllium plagiosum (assembly GCF_004010195.1). Lineage (NCBI taxonomy): Eukaryota > Metazoa > Chordata > Chondrichthyes > Orectolobiformes > Hemiscylliidae > Chiloscyllium > Chiloscyllium plagiosum. The sequence continues at coordinate 44,031,584 of NC_057736.1, read as the reverse complement.
ATACCTTCTCCGCCTCCTGAATGATCCAAAGCTCCAGTTCCCTAATGCGGTTTCTGAGGAGCTGGAGTTGGGTGCACTTCCTGCAGGTGAAGTCAGCGGGGACACTAGTGGTGACCCTTACCTCCCACATTCTACGGGAGGAACATGCAACTGCCCTAACCTCCACTCCCACCGTTCTGAATGACTATTGAAAAAACTAGTAATTAGTGCACAGAACCTTTTCTCTTGGTTAGAGGAGGCGGATGGGTGCGAGACACTGCCTAAGTAGTGTTTCGGGTCAAGCAACTGCCCAAGTATATTACCTCACTTACTCAGTAGTCCCGTGTCCGCTCCTACTCAGCGTGTGCTCCACCTATACATAAGATAAGTTATTAAAGGATTAATTTACCTTCCCGGCAGCCCCAGTCCTCACACTCACTGTTCGCACTGCTGCTGAAAATGGAGGCCGCTGATCCCATGAGGTAAGTTTTTAAAGGGGAACTTACCTTCCTCCTTAACTTACCTACTGGGAGAATAGTTGAGGCTTTGCTAATATTGGAGGTTGGACTGGGGTAGACAAAGTTAAAAACCTGATGTAGTGTGATTTTTAAGTTTGCTGAGAGACATTCCAAATCACCCAAAAATAACAAATTGGAAAATGGGAAGAAATATTTGCAGTCGTCATTAAAAATAACATAAGAACATAGGAGTCAGAATCAGGAGCAGGAGTAGGCCGTTCGGCCCTTCGAGCCTGCTCTGCCACTCAGTAAGATCATGGCTGATCTTTTCATGGTCTCAGCTCCACTTACCATAAAAACATTTACTGAAGTTGTGTCAACTACTCCCTAAACAGGGAATTCCACAGATTAACAACTCTCTGGGTGAAGACGTTCCTCCACAATTCAATCCTAAATCTGCTCCCTCTAATTCTGAGGCTGTGCCCTCTTGTCCCAGTTTCATCCGTCAGTGGAAACATCCTCTCTATTTCTATCTCACCTATTTCCTTCATAAGGATCCCCCCTCATTCTTCTGAATTCTAATGAATAAATCCCAGTCTACTCAGTCTCTCCTCATAAGCCAACCCTGTCAATTCTGAAACCACCCTAGTGCACCTTGTCTGCACCCCCTCCAGTGCCAGTACATCCTTTCTCAAGTAAGGAGACCAAAAATGCACACAGTACTCCAGGTGTGGCCTCATCAGCACCTGTACAACTGCAACATAACCTCAACCCCTTTAGCAATGAAGGACAAAATTCCATTTGCCTTCCTAATTACCTGTTGTACCTATAGACCAACCTCCTGTGATTCATGTACAAGGACACCCAGGTCCCTCTGCACAGCAGCAAGCTGCAACGTTTTACCGTTCAAGTAATAATCTTTTTTACTGTTATTCCGACCAAAATGGATGACTTCACATTTATTAATATTGTATTCCATCAGCCAGACCTTTGTCCACTCACTCAATGTATCTATGCTCCTCTGCAAAGTTCCCCAGCCCTCTGCACACTTTGCTCTGCCACTCATCTTAGTGTCATCTGCAAACTTTGACACACTACATATGGTCCCCAACTCCAAATCATCTAATAATTGCGGCCCCAACACCGATCCTTGAGGCACGCCACTAGTCACTGATTCCCAGCCAGACTAGCACTCATTTATCCTCATTCTTTGCTTCCTGTTAGTTAACCAGCCACTTTCCATGCTAATACATCACCCGTAATGCCGTGCATCTTTACCATATGCAGCAGCTCTTGGGCAGCACCTTGTTGAATGCTTTTTGGAAATCTAGGTACAACACAACCACTGGGTCCCCATTGTCCACCTTGTTTGTAATGTCTTCATAGAATTCCAAAAGGTTTATTCAGCATGACCTGCCCTTCATGAACCCATGCTGCATCTGCCCAATGGGACAATTTTTATCGAGATGCCTTGCTATTTTTTCCTTGATAAGAGACTCAAGCATCTTCCCCACTACAGAGGTTAAGCTAACCAGTCTACAATTCCCCATCTTTTGTCCACCGCCCTTTTTAAACAGTGAAGTCACATTTGCTGTTTTCCAATCTGCTGGAACTGCCCCAGAGTCTAGTGAATTTTGGAAAATTACCACCAGTGCACCTGCTATTTCTCCCACCATCTCTTTTAGCCCCCTGGGATGCATTCCATCAGGGCCAGAAGACTTGTCTACCCTTTAGCTCCATTAGCTTGCCCAACACTAGCTCTTCCTTAATAATGACTGCTTCCAGGTGCTCACCTACCTTTGTCTCTTTGTCAATTACTGGCATATTATTAGTGTCTTCCACTGTGAAAAATTCCACTACAAAATGCCTCAGCCATTTTATCGTATCCCATAACTAAATCGTATCCCTTCTCATTCTCTAAAAGACCAACGTTTAGTTTAGCCACTCTTTCTCGTTTTATATATTTATAGAAACTTTTGCCATCTGTCTTTATATTCTGTGCTAGCTTTTTCTCATGTTCTATATTACTTTTCTTTTTCACTCTTTTTGAGGTTTTCTGTTGATCTTTAAAGTTTTCCTAATCTTCTAATTTCCACTGATTTTGGCCACTTTGTATGCTTTCTGTTTCAATTTGATAGCCTCCCTTATTTCCTTAGACACCCATGGCAGATTACCCCTTTTCTTATAGTCCTTCCTTTTCACTGGAATATACTTTGGCTGAGCACTTTGAAAAATTGCTTTGAAAGTCCACCACTGCTCATCAACTGTCCCACTTTGTTTCCAGTCTACTTTAGCCAAGTCATCCCTCATTCTATTGTTGTCCCCCTTGTTCAAGCACAGGACCATGGTATTGGATTTTATCTTCACGCTCTCCATCTGTATTCTAAATCCAACTATACTGTGATCACTCCTTCCAAGAGGATCCCTAATGCTGACATCATTAATTATTCCTGTCTCATTACACAGGATCCTGATCTAGGATAGCTTGCTCCCTTGTTGGTTCCATTACATACGCTTCAAGAAAACTATCACAGATACACTCAACAAATTCCTCCTCAAGGCTACCCTGACTGAGCTGGTTCAACCAATCTACATGCAGATTAAAATTCCCCATGATAATTGCGGTACCATTTTTACAGACATTAGTTATTTCTTTGTTTATTGCCCACCCCAATGTGAATTTATTATTTGGTGGCCTATAGACTACATCTATCAGTGATCTTTTCTTCTTAGAATTTCTAATTTCCATCCAAATGGATTCAACCTTATTCTCCATATTCTTACCTGATATTCCACCCTGACCTTAAATTTACCTGGACCATCTCTGACACCTCCCTCCACTTCCTGGATTGCTCCATCTCCATTAACGGTGACCGACTTGACACCGATATTTTTTACAAACCCACCAACTCCCACAGCTACCTGGATTACACCTCTTCCCACCCTACCTCCTGCAAAAATGCCATCCCGTATTCCCAATTCCTCCGCCTCCGCCGTATCTGCTCCCAGGAGGACCAGTTCCACCACAGAACACACCAGATGGCCTCCTCCTTTAGAGACCGCAATTTCCCTTC
>NC_057736.1:44021763-44026823 GCF_004010195.1 Chiloscyllium plagiosum | reverse complement strand
ATTTATCTCTCCGCCCTTCAGGCTCTCTGCCTGTATTCCTGATGAAGGGCTTTTGCCCGAAACGTCGATTTTACTGCTCCTCGGATGCTGCCTGAACTGCTGTGCTTTTCCAGCACCACTCTAATCTAGACCCTTATTGTCCATAGAACCTATATCTTCCTTCAGCACTGCCCTGCTGTTGTGCTTAAATATCAGGGCTACAGCACCTCCATTACCTTCCTGTCTGTCCTTCTGAATAGTCTAGCACCCCTGGATACTTAACTTGCAGGCATGACCATCCTGTAACCATGTCTTCATAATGGCTACTCAATCATATTCATTCGTATGACAATGGGCAGAGATAGGATGTAAATATTGTACAGAACATTATTCAAAATTGTAGACAGCAATGTTTAAAACACAAATCTGCATGTCCAGTGTGGGGAGAATAGTGTTTTAACTGCAAGGAGTTGAATTAATTTTCACATGCATTTAACTAGAACAACACAAATTACACCGAAAAAGCTGGTTGCTGGTATGATGTCAGCTAATGATTCTAAGGAATCACTCTACATCATGATTTCAAGGTGCTGGTGTTGGACTGGGCCATGTGAAGTTAAAAATTGCACAACACCAGGTTATAGTCCAACAGGTTTATTTAGAAGCACTAAGTTTCAGAGCGTTGCTCCTTCATCAGGTAGCTTAGGGCGGCACAGTGGCTCAGTGGTTAGCACTACAGCCTCACAGCACCAGGGACCCAGGTTTGATTCCAGCCTCAGTTGACTGTCTGTGTAGTGTTTGCATGTTCTCCCTGTGTCTGTGTGGGTTTCCTCTGGGTGCTCCGGTTTCCTCCCACAGTCCAAAGATGTGCAGATCAGGTGAATTGACTATGGTAAATTGCCCATAGTGTTAGGTGCATTAGTCAGAGGGAAGTAGGTCTGGGTGGGTTACTCTTCAGAGGGTTGATGTGGACTTGTTGGGCTGAAGGGCCTGTTTCCACACTGTAGGGAATCTAATACAATTACCTGATGAAGGAGCAGTGCTTCCAAATAAACCTGTTGGACTATAACCTGGTGTTGTGTGATTTTTAACTTTTTACAACATACAACTGACTGACATTGTCAGACCTAAGGTTTGGGACTGTTAGAATGATGACTGCAGATGAGAGCATCAAGTGAATATGAAGTGTTGGATAGACACTGGTGCTTCCTGTAACATCATGAGCTTCACAGGCCGATGTGAAATAGCTCAAGGCAGAGACCCAAAAATGAATTTCTTGAAGGTAAGGCTGAGGTGATATGCTGGAACGATACTCATCCCAGGAGGACAAATGAAGCTGAGAGCCCAATGCAGTGGGAAGAAATTCGATCAAGATTTCCAGATCATAGTTGTGAGCCAAAATCCATTCATCCTCGGCACAACATCTTGGGCCAAAGGGCCTGTTCTGTGCTGTACTTTTCTATGATCTATCTCAGGTGAAGCAAGTTTGAAGTAATCCTTCGCAAGCCAGAAGCCATTTGTTGTGTTTCCCAAGTCACTACTCTATGGACTATGAACAGATCTTAGAAAATGACAACAATATTACTCCACGTCTTGGATGTCATCCTGGTAAACATCATCTCGGGGCCAACTCAGCCTCTGCTTTGGAGAGTTCCAACGGCCTGCAAATCCAACCTGAGAAACAAGACAGGAGAACCAACCAGCTACAGCCAGCTCAGTGGATCCGACAAAATGCAAAGAAAAGGCCAAGAAATTATCCTTTGAGGAGTTGGCAGCTGAATACAAGCAATTGAAGTCAGAAAAAATAGTCATTGGAGAACAGCAGAGATAAAGTGAGTGAAGATAAAGGAATGAAAGAAAAAGAAAAAGATGGGATGGAGGATGCCTGCAGGCAGGTACATGGATAATATACTGACAGAGAAATACTTCACCTCAATCCTGACAAGGCGAGAGCTGAGGCAGTGACCAACTGCAGCGAAATCAATGTTGGATTTGTAAACTATTAGCAGAGTTCTTGTCTAGTTTGTCGTCAGAATGCGAAAATCTATGGTATTGGTGCACAATACAAGAAGCTGCTTTCACTCAAATTAAGAAGCAAAGGCAGCTTTGAACCGATCAACTCGACTTGTTCTGAGTAAGCACTCACCATCAACATTCCTGCTCGCTTTTCTTGCCAATGCATGGATCTCAATCAGCACAATGCTTCCCATCTGTTACACAGTTGGTTCGAGGATTCAACACTACCTGGGAACAACACTACCTGGGAAGAAACATCACAGAGATCACAGAAAAAAGGAGCAGGAGTAGGCCCTTAGAGCCATTCCATATGATCATGGCTGATCATCCAACTCAATCCCATGTTTTCACTTTTCCTCATATCCTTTGATCCCTTTAGCCTGAAGAACTGTATCTAACCTGGAATTGAAAATATTCAATGTTTTGGCCTCAAACACTTTCTGGGGCAGAGAATTGTACAGACTCCTCACTCCCTGGGTGAAGACAGCTCTCATCTTTTCAGTTTGAAATGACATTCTCGTATCCTTAAACTGTAGCCTCTGCATATCACCCCAGGGATGAGCAGATTCCAGAAAAGAAACTGGTAACAGCAAATCAAATAAATGCTATTAAAAGACCCGAATGCTTGATGAAATTGATGAAAGGGAGACAGACTAGAGTTACCACAGTTTCGTTCATGAATGGTATTTTTTTCTTTGTTGATCATGTTGATTGATAATTTCGGTAACTCGTAACTTCAAGTGATAGTGTATGCATTTTTTTTTGTTACTTTTGTGAAGGGAGATGTTTAGAGAAATGTATCTATACTCGATGGTTTACCATTGTAACCAATACTTCTGCTGTAGTATGCTTTCACCTTCCTTTGTGGCCTTCCTTGTGTTCAGGGATGTGTAGTTTTGGTGCATTAGCCAGGAGCAAATCGAAAGTGATAGGGTAGGGGAATGGGTCTGGGTGGTCGGTGCGGACTTGTTGGGCCGAAGGGACTGTTTCCACACTGTAGGGATTCTCTTTGAATTCTTCTCTATGAACTGTTAATGAAAGAAGAAGGCTTGTTGATTAACCTCACTGAAACAGCATTTGATTGCCAGTCTGTTTAGTATGAAACGAACCGTTAGCAACAGTCTGTGACTCAGCACTCTCCAGGGTTTGTTTAATAAAGTTTGCAAGGGGCAATCAAATACCTTGACTTGTTTTACTTAATCTTCACTTTCCACTTCACGAATCTGCATTTTTGCAGAATTTCAATGTCATTTGAGCTCGTGCTCTTTGTCCCACACTCTCTGTCTGCAAATACATTCATCTCTTGAGCTCCTCACAGGCAAAGATTTGTCACAAACTGAACAATTCAATGCTTCACCATTCAATTCTCAAATAGAATGGTCTCACGACCAGGCTCAGCATGATAACCAATTTAATGGAATAGAAAATGGTGCAGTAACCTGGAAAACTGAAGTGATTCACTTTGGAAGGTGGAATTTGAATGCAGAATACAACATCAAAAACAGTATGCTTGGCAGTGTGGATGCACAGAGGGATCTTGGGGTCCATGTCCATATATCCCTCAGCTGCCACCCAAGGTGACAGGGTTGTTAAGAACCGCGAGTTTATGCTGCAGCTCTATAAAGCCCTGGTTAGACCACACTTGAATATTGTGTTCAGTTCTGGTCACCTCATTGTAGGAAAGATGTGGAAGCTTTAGAGAGGGTGCAGAGGAGATTGACAAGGATGACGCCTGGACTGGAGGGCATGTCTTATGAAGAAAGGTAATGGGAGCTGGGGCTTTTCTCATTGGAGTGAAGAGGATGAGAGGTGACTGGATAGAGGTGTACAAGGTAATGAGAGTGAATAGCCAGAGACTTTTCCCAGGACGGAAATGGCTATCACAAAGAGGCATAATTTTAAGGTGATTGCAGGAAGATTTAGGGGTTATGTCAGAGGTAGGTTCTTTACACAGATAGTGGTGGGTGCATGGAATGCACTGCCAGCAGTGGTAGTAGCGTCAGATACATTAGGGACATTTAAGCGACTTTTCAATAGGCATATCGATGATTGTAAAATTAAGGGAATGAGGTTTAGTTTGATCTTAGAGTAGGATAAAAGTTTGGCACAATATCGAGGCTGAAGGGCATGTGCTGTGCTGTACTGTTCTATGTTTCATGTTATTCTAGCTACATTAACATCAATAATTCTTTGAATACAGTGATATATTTAAAAATCTCACTGGGACCTCAATCACACAGGTAAATTTGCCTCCAGGCTTTGATGTATAATATGTTTGTTTTCCTTCCTCACAGTTAACACAGTGACGATCTACGTCCTGCTTTATAAAGATTGTGGATTGTCTCCATGTGTCAGACGTTACCTGGGGGCCTTGGCAGTGGCGGAGTGGCGGATCTACTGGTCATTATCCTCGACCTGATATTGAGACACATTCCCATTGTTTATAAGGAACAGTTTGATTTCCTGAAGTCCATCCGCGTGTGTAATATCCACATCGTCCTGCTTTATGCAGCCACAGACTGTTCTGTTTGGTTCACCGTCACTTTCACCTTTGATCGATTGGTGGCCATTTGTTGCAGGAAGCTGAAATGTAAATATTGCAGTGAGAAAACAGTGACTGTGCTGAGCAGTTGAAAGAACATTTTCTGGTATTTTCTGTTGTCAAGACTATACCATCTGGGGAACGTTCCCTGGCTTTGTGAGATAACAATCAGTGTTTATTCTCTTGTCTGGGTCACAATCGAGTTCCTCCACAACGTTTAGTATTACAGCGGTGGAAAGGACGATGGATGAAGACTCGCCATCTGAGGTAGTTTGGGCTGAGGTTAGGAATAGGAAAGGTGAGGTCACCCTGTTAGGAGTTTTCTACAGGCCTCCTAATAGTCCTAGAAACATGGAAGAAAGGATTGCGAGAATGATTCAGGAGAAGAGTGAAAGTAATAGGGTGGTTGTTACGGGGGACTTTAACTTTACAGATATTGACTGGGAAAGCTATAGCTCGAGTTCATTAGATGGGTCGGTGTTTGTCCAATGTGTGCAGAAGGGTTTCCTGACACAATATGTAG
>NC_057736.1:43966766-44021179 GCF_004010195.1 Chiloscyllium plagiosum | reverse complement strand
TATGTTACTGTGCTGTTCTATGTTCTACCTCCTTTCCAGTCTGAAATGACCAGTTTTCTTCAGTTCTTTTTCTTGCTGAGGATTAGCGTCCTGTTACTTCTCTAGGTGGTCTTTTGAATGCTTTACTCATTTCTTGGAGATGGATGCTGCATGTTTTGTTTAAGGTGTTATTTAATTAGAGCACTAACATATGATCATCACATCTTCTAATTTGTAGTCTTCTGTATGGAAGGTCCTTAGTTGGTAGGATTAGGGAAAACCCAAAGACTTTCTATAGGTATGTTTGGAATAAAAGAATGACTAGGGTAGGAATAGGTCCAGTCAAGGATAGTAGTGGGAAGTTGCGTGTGGAGGCTGAAGAGATTGGGGAGACACTGAATGAATACTTTTCGTCAGTATTCAATCAGGAACCGGACATTGTTGTCAATGTGAGTACTGAGTCACAATTAAGTAGAATGGATAACTTTTGAGGTATGTAGAGAAGAGGTGTTGGAAATTCTGGAAGGGTGAAAATAGATAAGTCCCCTGGGCCTGATGGCATTTATCCTAGGATTCTCTGGGAAGCAAGGGAGGAGATTGCAGAGCCATTGGCCTTGATTTTTATGTCCTCTTTGTCTACAGGAGTAGTGCCAGAAGACTGGAGGATAGCAAATGTGGTTCCCTTGTTCAAGAAGGGGAGTAGGGATAACCCTAGTAACTATAGGCCGGTGAGTCTCACTTCTGTTGTGGGCAAAGTCTTAGAGAGAATTGTAAGGGATAGGATTTATGAACATCTGGATAGGAATAATGTGATCAAGGATAGTCAGCATGGTTTTGTGAAGGGCAGGTCGTGCCTCACAAACCTTATTGATTTCAGGAGTGCTCTCATGTATGTACACACACTGGACTGATGGGAATACGCTCAACTCCTCCAAGACCTCATGCTGTTGTCCTCCCAGGAAGTATCTGAGGTCTCCTGTTCCAAGTTGGTTTTCCCTGTTGAGCAAGACATCAGAAGAGGCTGAACAGGCAGTAATTGAGGATTGATTTTAGACTGGTCCCAGGCCTCTCTGTTCATGCTGACACTTTGAGCTTGGAATCAGTTCCAGACTAATTCCTGACTAAATGACTGAAACAATTCCATTTAGTTAAGCTGCTTAACAGAACAATTGCATGCATCCCACTCTGGGAGCTCATGTGGAACAGTGATAATGTCCTTGTCTCTCAGCCAGGAGTCCTAGGTTCAATTCCCACTTACTCCAGAGGTGTAGAATAGCATTTGTGAGCAGGTTAATTAGAAAATATCTGGACTCCACTCTGCACCAATTGGCTGATGCATTAATATATTCAGTAGTAGCTTAGACCATTCTCATTCAATTCTATTTAACGACAAGAGAATGTGCTATACCAGAAAATGATTGAGGCCCAGAAATTCCATGGCGCCAGTAGAACTGGGAGGTTTGAGGAGTGTCACGCAGTGGGCTGGATCGGCATTGGGCATGGTGGCTCAGTGGTTATCACTGCTGCCTCACAGCGCCAGGGTCCTGGGTTCAATTCCAGCCTTGAGCAACTGTCTGTGTGGACTTTGCACATTCTCCCCGTGTCTGCGTGGGTTTCCTCCAGGTCCTCTGGTTTCCTCCCACAATCCAAAGATGTGCAGGTCAGGTGAATTGGCCATGCTAAATTGTCCACAGTGTTAGGTGCATTAGTCAGAGGGAAATGGGTCTGGGTGGGTTACTCTTCAGAGGGTCGGTATGGACTTGTTGGGCCGAAGGGCCTGTTTCCACACTGTAGGGAATCTAATCTAATCTAAAGATGCACTGACTGTGAGACATGACATAACAGTTACAATCTAGAATAGTTGAACTCCATATTGAATCTAAAAGGCACATTGAATCCAACAATTTCAGCTTCGAATCATTGCCCATTGCTTTCTGACTGCCTTTACTATTGATTGGACTTATGCAGTTTACAGTTTCTCTATCAGGCCCATATCCTTAATCTCTCTTGCCTTCCAGCCTTTCACAAACTTTCTATCTTGTACTTCCCTGTCTCTGCCTCTATACCCACTGAAAACATGCTACATCTCAAACTGGTTCCAGTTCTGATGACAAAGCATCAATATTAACTCTTCATCTTGCCATGTGCTGCCTCACCTGCTGAGTACTTCCAATGTTTTCAGATCTAACCTGTGCCTATCTCTCTGAAGCACTGGCATCCTTTGTCAATGAGCACTCCCAGATCAGCCGTGAACACACCCTGCTATATTATCTCATTCCTTTGCAAGCTCCATTGCTCAAAGGCTCACCATGGTTTTAAGCAATGATTTTATACCAGGCTGCTCAACAACAGCATTATGGATTTTTATGTACAATGGCATCATTAACACTTCTATGTGGGGCTTCCTTCATGGATAGAAAAAAACCAGGCATTCATTTCCAGAAACTGATGAGATAACCATAGTTTACCCTTAAAACATCAAAAGTGAAATTCTCTGCTATTTTGAAGGGCCAGATTTTTCTTGGAACATCTGTGTTGTGAAGGGTCCACCCACCCTGCTAACCAAACAGTGAATCAAATAATGTCTGCAGGATCCCCACAAATCAGAATACACAGTCCCATCCTTGTTTCTCAAACTTTTCCTTATTCCACAGAAAGTAAATATTTGTCTCTTTAATGCCGCCAAATCCTACCCACTTGATATCAGGAGGAGGAACGCCTCATCTTCCACCTTGAGACCCTCCAACCATGCGGGATCAATGTGGCTTTCACTAGTTTCCTCATTTCCCCTTCCCCACCTTATCCCAGATCCCACCCTCAACTCAGCACCGCCCTCTTGTACTGTCCCACCTGTCCATCTTCTTCCCACCTATCCGCTCCACCCTCCTCTCCGACCCATCACCTTCATCTCCACCTTCAACGACCTATTGCATTCCCAGCTACCTTCCCCAAGCCCCATCCCCTCCCATTTATCTCTCAGCCCCCTAAGGCCACAAGCCTCTTTCCTGATGAAGAGCTCATGCTCGAAATGTTGATGTTCCTGTTCCTTGGATGCTGTGCTTTTCCAGCATCACACTCTTCGACACTTGTCTTTTTACCCCAGGCCTTCTGTGTTTCCATCACAGGGAAACTGACACTCCCCTTTCTGCCCTCTGGATATCGAAGACAATCTGAAGAGGGTTATGACCACTTGTAGGAGAAAGTGAGGACTGCAGATGCTGGAGATCAGAGCTGAAAATGTGTTGCTGGAAAAACGCAGCAGGTCAGGCAGCATCCAAGGAACAGGAGAATCGACGTTTCGGGCATAAGCCCTTCTTCAGGAATGAGGAAGGTGTGTCCAGCAAGCTAAGATAAAAGGTAGGGAGGAGGGACTTGGGGGAGGGGCGTTGGAAATGTGAAGAAAAGATGCAGACCTGAACTGGAGGTTTATTCAATCGCACTCAGGGTGATTGGAGACATTTGAAAAACTGCAATTATGCTGCACATTATGAAGATTGAACTTATAACCATAAAGCTACCGCTTACCTGCAGATTTCGACCCTCTTCATTGCAACAGGATTCAGTTCAGAAGTAGGGATCTTTTGCTGCAGTTACGGTGGCTCAGTGGTTAACACTGCTGCCTTACAGCACCGAGGTCCCAAGTTCAATTCCAGCCTCAGGTGACTGTCTGTGTGGAGTTTGGACATTCTCCCTGTGTCTGTGTGGGTTTGCTCCGGTTTCCTCCCACAGCCCAAAGATGTGCAGGTTAGGTGAATTGGCCATGCTAAATTGCTCGTAGTGATAGGTGCATTAGTCAGGGGTAAATGTAGGGTAGTGGAATGGGTCTGGGGAGGTTACCCTTCAGAGGGTCGGTGTGGACTTGTTGGGCCGAAGGGCCTGTTTCCACACTGTAGGGACTCTAATCTAATCTTATACAGAGCTTTGGTGAGACCACACCTGGAATCCTGCTGCACTTTCAGTCTCCCTATCTCAGACAGAATATACTTGCCATAGAGGGAATGCAGCGCAGGGTCTCTCGTCTGGACTGACCTGTGAGGAGAGACTGGACCAACGTAAAATTCGATCATATTACTATGGATTTTTCTCAGAGGATGCTTGCTGTAAGTTGCTAATTAACTCAATAACACAATATTGTAACACTTGAACTATAACAAGGGTTCAGACTTGAATAGAATAAACAATGATGTTGGCAAAGATATAGGATTCTAAATATCTTGAGCTAATTTAATTGAACAATGTTTTCAATTCACAAGGAGATGAAGATCACACGCAGCTGATAAACTGTCAAATAAAATTAAGCAGAATCATTAGTGGAAAGCTATAAACTTTTTCAAGTCACTCATGATCTCGTTTCATAAACATCCTACAGAAACTGAATCGTCCTCATTTAATTAGTGCTTTATCTTTTCAACTACAGGATAAATGGTCTCTTCCAGACATCTCCCTGCCTTTAAACCACAAAATCAAAAGTTTAATCATCCAATATCTGCATGTTACCCACAAATCTGAAACACAATTTGCATCCTTGTCCCTTGAATTTTCCTTTAACCCACAGAAAGCAAACACCAGTCTCTTTGCTGCATTTGTACTACCTTTCTATTGCAGGAAAACTGGCATCCCCCTTTCTGCCCTGTGCTTCAACTCAACTAAAAGGACTTAGATATTCCCCTAAATGTAACTCGTAATACCTGGATCACTGCTCAGATGACCAGGGAAGATATATTTTCTGACACTTTGCCCTATAAATGGCTGTACAGTGAGGAACAAAGGAAAGGCATACTTTACCCCTCATCTGTACAAAACCTGTGCTGATCAAGGATGAGTTACTACAAACATGGTTAACCCCCTGACTGATCAGAACTGAGCCCCTCAAACTCCCTATGAACTGTTTTAAAATGGTCTTTTCTTAAACTGTTACAGGATACTCCTGAAATTCCACATGATTGATAATCATTATACAGCTTAGTCCTTCACACTGTTTCAAGATCCCCTCTACCCTCACCACAATGAAATAAAAAGAAGTTTCAAGATTCTCTTAAGATATTTCTTGAGAGTATCTCAATGCTAAATGCTTCCTGAGTTTTGATAATTACAGGTTGTTTTGGTCATTTAATTGCCCATATTCGCTTTAAGACTTTCTATTTCTGATTAGCTGTTTGCTTACCTGGGTGAATTGTCCATGTTCTTCCTATAGTTTGATTTCCTAAACCCATGTGATCTCTCAAAGATCAAGCTAGCAAATTGAATACTGGCCAATCCAACTTAATATAACATACCACATTCCCATAACCAATGTAACTGTCATAATATGCAGCTGAAATCAGTTACACCAGCAATTCAAATTTTCAATCCATTTTACAATATTTGATCCAAAACAGCTTTTTCACAATTTGGTACTTTGACCTATCTTTCGAGAAAATATATCTGTTCCATGACCTTGTCTCCTAAGCTGCTTTTTCTGGTTTGATTTTGTTAATCTTTAATAGCGAAATGCTATGCCACTGGAAGACTGTATGAAGTAAATCGGATTAATTTACAAATAGAATCATACAGAAAAACAATAAGTTATTGTAAGAGAGTGAGATTATTAATTCAAAAACTATGAAGGCATTAGTGTCTAAACTGTCAGAATAATTTGTGCAGTATTTGTTACAAAACACATTGTTGGTAGAATTAACTATTAATGAAGGAGCACACAGACCTTTCCGCAGATTCCCAGTAACCAGGATGTTTAGATTAAGAGATCTTGTTGAAATACATTGCTGAGTCACGTGAAAGAAAGCTTCTGTTCATCCCAGAAGGACTGGAGAGAATATATTTAAGGAAGTGTATAAATATCTCCAAGAACCAGCACAGAGCTCAATTTGCTTATAAAAGTTAATTCTAACACCTACAGATGTAGATGCAGAAGTAGGCCATTTAGCCCATCCAGGCTACTCTATCATTAATTGAAATTGTTGCTGATTTTATGAATTAGATTCCCTACAGTGTGGAAGCAGACCCTTCAGCCCAACAAGTCCACACTGACCTCCTGAAGAGTAACTCACCCAGACCAATTCCCCAACTCTCTAATTACCCGTGACCTACACATCCCTGAACACAATGGGCAATTTAGCATGGCCAATACACCTGACCTGCACATCTTTGGATTGTGTGAGGAAACCAGAGCACCTGGAGGAAATCTATGCAGACACTGGGAGAATGTGCAAACTCCACACAGTCGCCCGAGGCTGGAATCAAACCTGGGTTCTTGGCGCGGTGCTAACCACTGAGCCACCATGCTGCCCCTCAACTCCACTTTCCTGCCTTTTCCCGCTAGGCCTTGATTCCTTCACTGCTGAAAACACTGTCTGTCTCAGCCTTGAATGAACCTAATAACCGAGGCTCAGCAGATTCTTCACGTTCACAATTGTGTGAGAGAAGAAATTCCTCTCATCTCTGTTTTAAATAGGTGACTCCTTCCTTTGAGATTGTGCCCTCTGGTCCTACAATTTCCCACAAGGGGACATAACATTTCAACATCTACCCTGCCAAGTCCTTGAAGAATCTTGCATATTTCTCATTCTTCTAAACTGCAGTAAGAATAGGCCCAATCTACACATCTCTCCTCATAGGGCAGTTCCTCCATACCTGGAGTCAGCCCTAGTGAACTTTCTCAGGACCACCTCCAACCATAGTATGACTTTCCTTACATAAGGGCCCCATAACTGTTCACCAATATTCCAGCTGTGGTCTGACTAGTGGCTTGCAAAGCTGTAGCAAAGCCTCTCTACTTTTAGACTCTATTCCCATGGGGCAGCACAGTGGCTCAGTGGTTAGCACTACTCCCTCACAATGCCAGACACATGGGTTCAGTTCCACTCTTAGATGATTGTCTATGTGGAGTTTGCACACTCTCCCCATGTCAGCTTGGGTTTCCTCCCACAGTCCAAAGATGTGCAGGTTAGGTAGATTTGCAAATAGCCCAGAGTGTCCAGGGTTATGCAGGCTAGATGGGTTAGCCATGGGAAATATAGGGTTACAGAAATGGGTTAGGGTATTCTTTGGAGGGTTGCTGCGGACTTGATGGGCTGAATGGCCTGCTTCCACACTGTCATGATTCTTTGAAATAAAGGACATCATTCCATTTATCTTCCCTATGATCCATTGAATTTGGTGTTGGCTTTTTGTGAACAAGGGCTCTCAAATTCCTGTGTTTTGTAGCTTTCTGCAGTCTTTCTCTATGTAAATAACATTCAACTCCTCTAACCTTCTTGCCAAAGTGCAAAACCTTGCATTTTCCCACAATATGTTCTATCGGCCAAGTTTCTGCCCACTCGCCTAAACTGTCTGTATCCCTCTGCTGACTTTTCTTGGCCATTGCCTAATTCCAAAGGGTACTATTGTCAAGATAGATGTATATACAATAAGCAGAAGGCATTAAAATAATGTAGCACTGAACTAGATAAAAGCACATGTCAGAAAGACCCATGTGCCAGGCAGACTATTAACACAACAGGAGAAAATGCTAATTGCTGAATTGGCTCCAATGTAGATAAGGGAGGCCATAAGAGATAAGACATCAAACCACATGCACAATATATGCTAATAGCCATTAACAACTATATCAACAGCGTACACCTTAATGTTGTTAATGGTGACATATAACACCAACATTTGTCTTACATAATGAAACCCATAAAAATACAATAGCTCCTGGAGAATTTCAGTCTATTCTATGGAAGGTTAGCATGAGCAAAGAACAAAGACTTGCAAGCTCCTGATGAGAAATAATTTGCACATGAGTTATAGTCAGTTCTGATCTCATGAACACTGTGTGTAAGGGGTTGTGTTTCATTATATAATTGGCTTAATTTAACAAAAAAATTAATCAGTTGCTTTCAGTTTTACAGTGGTCAAGAAAAGTAAAGCATGTCCGATGATGCCCCCAACACTTCAAGATCACAGCAATACACACCAATGGCAATCACCTTTATATATCTGCTCATTCTTGAAACAGGGAAATAAATTAATGCCATTTTTTAATAGTTTGTATTATTTAATTTTGGAGCAGCTTAATTGAGTGAGAATGCAGACAATTCTTTGACATTAATTGCTGTACAGGTGCATAGTCCTTCACTCTCCACCCTTCAGGCACTCTGCCTATATTCCTGATGAAGGGCTTTTGCCCAAAAGATCGATTTTACTGCTCCTCGGACACTGCCTGAACTGCTGTGTTTTTCCAGCACCTCTAATCCAGAATCTGGTTCCCAGCATCTGCAGTCATTGTTTTTACCTACACAATTCTTTATTCGAAACGCTCGGGACCAACTGGTTTTCGGAATTCAGAATTTTTCAAATTTCAGAATAAGTGACCGTTTGATGGCGAAAGTTTTAAAAAATCTTACCAAACAGCAGACGCAATGCAAGTAACACGGGCCCTGAAACAGAATTGAGGCCTGCCAGTGCTGGGTCACACCCCCACACGTCGCATCTGAGTGACACGCATCAAGTGGGTGTGGAGTTGGGTTAATTGTTCACATGCCAAACAACGTTGTTAATGAGAAAAAGTACTTCACGAAAACCTTTGGATTTTGGAGCTTTTCGGATTTCAGGATTTCAGGTAAAAAAATTACAAAATTTGTGATATCTGAGCTCTGACTGGCAACTCGCATCATTATGTCAGCCAATAGGAAAACAGTCAAATGGTATGTGATTCCTGAGACAGTAACCAAGCAGCAAAGCTCAGTATATAGGGAGTGACCTGGCAGAATGTGGTGCAGTGATAGCATCTCTCCCTCTGAGGTAGGAGGCCTGGGTTCCAGTCCCACCTGCTCCAGAGTGTGTCACAGTCTGAACAGGTTGGTTAAAACTAATTGTCGAGTGTCACCATCATCCATTTGTTTCTTGGTATGTCACATGTTTTGGAAGCTGAGGCAAGGTGCAGACTGGCCCCTTGACAACTAGGTATATTCAGTAAAGTTTTGCTTTGAGCACTATTGAGAGGGTTTCACATCGGAATGTTACAATAAAGTTTAAATTCACAAAGAAGGCATATTGAAGACATGACTGCTGTGTTTTCCCAAGTCATCACTCTTCATCAGTGTGTAGTACTTGTAAGGGATGGTTAAGGTAGTTTGGTGCTGCCAATCCTCTTTTCCCATTGCTTTATTTTGGCTTTACTTATTGATTAGTGGTAGAGATGACACTGCATGGTGGCTCAATGGTCAACACTGCTGCCTCACAGTGCCAGGGACCCGAGTTTGATTCCAGCCTTGCGTGACTCCTTGTGTCTGCGTCGGCTTCCTCCCACAGTCCAATGATGTACAGATTAGAAGGATTGGTCATGCTACATTACCTCATCATATCCAGGGATGTGCAGGCTAGGTGGATTAGCCATGTTCCCAGGGTTATTGGAATGGGATAGGGTGGGTCTGGGTGGGATGTTCTTCGGACAGTTAGTGTGGACTTGATGGGCCAAATGACCTGCTTCCACACTGTAGACATTCTCCAATTCTATGACCTACACAGAGACACTGCTCTTATATAAAAGGAATGTTTATTGCATGGTAGCAATAAATAAAACTGTACTTGGTCAGATATAATTACACAAGTCTTGGGGAGATGGGGCAGATCCATTTGCTCCTTCTGAAAGTTAAATCTCCAGCCACCGTGTGTGTGTGACTTCAGTGAAATGGGTGGAGCTGATGTAACAAAAAAATTAACCCCTCACAACTGTAACCTTGAACAACAAAGCTTAAAGTGCTTGGATCATATGCCTGATGAGGATTAAAAAAAAGCAAACCTTTTATTACCCAACACCTATGGTGCCAGGGGTGGCACGGTGGCTCAGTGGTTAACACTGCTGCTTCACAGCACCAGGGTCCCAGGTTCGATTCCAGCCTGGGGCGACTATCTGTGTGGAATGTGCACATTCTCCCCGTGTCTGAGTGGGTTTCTCCCACAGTCCAAAGATGTGCAGGTTAGGTGAATTGGTCATGATAAATTGCCGGTAGTGTTAGGTGCATTGGTCAGAGGGAGGTGGAACTGGGTGGGTTGCTCTTCGGAGGGTCAATGTGGACTTGTTAGGCCGAAGGGCCTGTTTCCACAATGTAGGGAATCTAATCAGGAGTGTGCTGGATGATCAAATATTCTGGGTAATCAACACATCCATATAATCAATGTAAAAACACACACGCTAAGTAATAGAAATTTAATGCAGGGGGTAAACACATCACTATTAGATTGTATTTGTCACTTAAATAATAATATAACATTGCCTTAAATAAAACTTACCAGCAGAGAGCCCTCTCACTCGTACCCTCAACTTGGACATTGCAGTAAGTCACAGTCTTTGAGGAGAAATTGACTGGAAATTGAATCACCTTGTTATGGGGAAAATCACCAGCCTCAGAGTCAGAGTCAGGGTTCAACGACAGAGTTTGTTGTACAAGGAAATACCGGAGCTCCAGGGAGAGAGAGAGACACCAACAGCACAGTAGTCAGCTGCGATTCCTCTCTCTACCTGGAGCACATGTCAAGATACTTTATACGTTTTGTGATATAATAGGTCAGTGATGAGGTATTGCCTTTGTAACATAGTTTGTTTGTTGTAAACATTGCAGAATCGTTGATAGTTTCGATGCAGTCATTGTCAGTTCCAGCACAGCCTTTGTTAATTTCAGTGCGGCTGTTCTCAGTTTCAGCACAGACATTGTCAGTTTCAATGTCTGCACAGAAGTCCATTGCTGTAGTAAGGGGCACTAATCGCTCTTCCTGAGAAGGACGGTTACTGCAGCCCTGGCTATTAGCACTTTGTATTGAGTCTGTATCAGACTGTTAGCATTTCGGTCAAAGGTGTTGGCTGGACCCAGACTCTTTGGTGAGCAGTGTACGTTACTCATGTGTATTCTCTCCCCCATCCACCCAAACTAATCAATTAGGTTGTGAGTGCATTGTGCTGGCATTTCGGTTGCCCGGGACAGTGTCTGTATTTGCTCTGCTTTCTCTCACCATATTGTGGTCCGGTGGCCATCCTGTGTGTCAAGTGGCCAACTTATGGCTCAGTGGCCATCTTGTATGTCCGTGTGCCAAGTGTCACCCTGCCCAGTGCCATCTCCCACTTCAACCTGTTGATATTTCATGTCGCCATTCAATTGAACATCCTGGATATTTACATTGAGATAAATAAATTAATAAAAGATTATAATAATTGGATAGAATAATACAGCAAACTATGTCGTATTTGAGGGACATAATTTTTTGCTGGTTTATCACGAGTGCGTTTTCATAAGGTACCGGTTAAAACAAAGTTTGCTGTACAATGAACAAATACAAGACAATAACATTGACATGCAGAAAAGCCATGGTGTGATTAAACAGAGAACTGAATATCCCACTCCATTTCCTGGATCTGTACCAGGCATCCCTCCAATATACTCCCTATATTGCCTTGTGAGTTGTCTGGACTTTTCAGAATGGCCTGGAAATTGAGAAGGAGGCTGTGCCAGAATCTGAACCTCTGGTGAAAGAGACATTAAAACTGGAAAATGCAGCAGGGCCATAGCCAGCTGCTTGGAGACAGCTACAGGCCAAACTCATTAATGAGATACTTTCAGTCTCATCATATTATTACCATACAACATTTATGCTTCGGATAATTTAAATCTACAATCCTTCAGAATGCTCCATTTATCCCATGAGAGACCTAGTCCGCAAACAGTTCTTCCAATTATAGAGAAATCACAGCCACTGAAACAATGGCTCGGATAGTGAAATAGGCAACGCACACAGCAACTTTTACCCCCTGCTTCACCAATCTCCCCGCCGATAACCTGCTCATTATTCTGTTGCTTTTCTAGTTAGAAGAGACAGTGGGGAACATGTAGCATCAACTCAGAAGCAGCGCAGCTAATGGCCATTGCATTAATTGTTATTTTGGGATCATTTAGTCACATTTAAACATTTGAAAAGTAATTTACTCTGATTAACACGGCAATGAAATGGGAAGGTTGGGTAATTTCCAACAGCTGTTACAGCATGACGGCCTTTTTCCCTTCAGGTCTCCTTTGTTCTTTCGATTAGTTTTGGACCTTTTTGTTTTCAGAAAGATAAGACCAGCAGCAGCTCAGCAGATCTGGTGCTTTGAAACACAGCTCCAAATGAATCCACTTCACATCAGTTCCTGCCTCAGATTTTCATAGACATATTATTAGAAGGTGAATAATAAGGTCAGATTGAGGTCACTTTTACATGCACAGAAGGCCAACTCATTTCTGAAGCGAAGATAGGTAATCCTAATGAAATTAGAAGTGTGTTCAAGCTGTGGGCAATGATTATTCACAAATTAATTTTGTGGTAAGTTACTGTTGCTGACCCTGAATTGCTTGATTTAATAAACTTAAGTAAGATGATGAAAGAAATATATACACACATCAGTACAAGACAATGTAGTGGTAAAGCAGCTCAGTGGTTAGCGCTGCTGTCTCATGGCACCAGGGAACTGGGTTCACTTCCATCCTTGGGTGACTGTCTGTGTGGAGCTTGCACATTGTCCCCGTGTCTGTGTGGGTTTCCTCCCACAGTCCATAGATGTGTACATTAGGTGGATTAGCCATGCTAAATTGTCACATGATGTCGAGGGATGTGCAAGGTGAGGTGGGTTAGCTATGGGAAATGCAGGGTTACAGGAATAAGGTAAGGAAGTGGATCTGGGTGGGATGCTTTTCGGAGGGTCAGTGTGAATTTGATGGGCTGAATGGCCTGCTTCCACACTGATGGGATTCTATAATTCATTGCACTACTGTGTATTCATGTAGTATGCTGCATTAGGTTTAGTCAGGAATTCCATTTATTGTTTTCCATTACAAATGCATCGTTTCACACTGTGTTTAACTTAGAGCTACATTTTGCAGACAATGGGAAGGCAATAGTGCTCAGCAACAATGATGTCATGAAGCAGAGTAAGCAAGCAATGGCATTATAGTATTTACACAAACAGCAAACTAGGAAGCTGAAATTACTATTATCATTTTAAATTTAAATTTAAAGCAATAAACAATCATGGTTGAATTTGGATAGAGGATAAATTACTAATTTCATTAACATTTTAAATTAAAGTAAGGGATGTGTATGTTAGATGCATTAGTCAAGGATAAATATAGGGTGGGAGGAATGGGTCGGGGGGTTATTCTTCAGAGGGTCAGTATGGACTAGTTGGGCTGAAGGGCCTGTTTCCACACTGGAGGGATTCTATGAATCTAAAAGTCGGGGCAGGTGATGGTCTAGTGGTATTATTGCTGGATTATTAATCTAGAGACACACAATGTTTTGAAAACCTGGCTTTGAAACTCACCATGAAAGATGGTAGAATTTGGATGTAATAATAAAAAAAATGGAATTAAGAGTCTAATGATGACTGTGCTGATTGTCAGAAAAAGCTAATCTGGTTCACCAACACCATTTAGGAAAGAAAATCTTCAATCCTTACCTGGTCTGGCCTACATGTGACTCCAGATCCACAGTAAAGGGGCCGACTCTTAACTGCCCTCTGGGCAATTAGGGATGGACAGTAAATGCTGACCAAGCCAGTGATGCCCTCAACCCATGAATGAATAAAATTAAACAGATAAAATGGTCTTTTTGAAGGGCAGCAAGGGTAATTATTAAAAATTCCTGTCACATTTCTAACTTGATCAAGCATTTTATATCAGCAAGATGAATAGTCTAATAACAAACATTTTGTTGAATTCACTGATATGATTGCTCTCAGAGGGGATCTCGACAGTACATAATCTGCAAGAGCTTCGAATCACTGACTTCTTTATTTCCGCTTTAACCCGTGAAAGTGTGGACTTCTGAAGGTGTTATAATTTCCTATGCTACTCACAGTGCATACTGACAGTTACACCACAAAGCCCATTTGGAACAAGGTCAGCAAAGAGCTTCTTCTCATTTGTGTGCAAACAGAGCCTGCAGAAATTCATTTCTTTTTTCTCTATTCACCTACTTTACTAATCAACTTGTTCAGAGTTGTTATTACGCACCTCTGTTGCAAATGGATCGTGAATTTGGGCCTCCCGGTTCAGGGATAGGGGTATTACCACTGTGCCAAAAGAGGGCCTGAATTCATATGGGCTGGTGTTCAGGCCCTGAATTGTCCTTTCTCTGGGTGAGGGTCCAATCACGTGTAGAAAATAAGAGTGTCCTTGTGCTTTTAGGACTATGTGATGGTGAGGGACAGCCAGGGCTGGACTCATTGTATCTCACCAGTGACTTGATGAGGTTTTGTTCACCAGGCAATAGCAAGCACACTCTCTTCTCAATTGTTGGATAAACTAACAAACTGTACTATAGAGGAGGAGAGGACAGGAAAAGAGAACATGTTCATGCTGGTGGCAAGATTGTCAGTAATGGAAATTAATGGGTTAAGAGCATCATGATGTAGCCAGGCTGAAGAGGTTTTCGGAACTGTTCTTGCCTCTTCTTCACTTGACTCTTCTCACTGAAATGATGAATGCTTGTTGAAGCACTCGGCATCACTGCTCATCCATCACAGTAAAGGCCAACCCTTGTCCCTTCCTGCCTGACCCGACCCTGAGACTGAGAAGCTGCCAGAAAGCATCACTCAAACTGACACCATCTCAACGGACTTTCATTCAGCGATCCTCGACCCAGAGACTGAAATGACATGTACTTTCGAGGATAAGCTAGAGGGGTCTGTGTTAGGCGAGGACACTTACTGAGGGGAGTTGCAGGCTACTAGGGGCCTGTCAGTATGTTTCAGAGGGTCCAGAAGACTGAGATAATGTAGTCACTGTTCTGTAATTGGCGTATCCTATCATTGGGAATCCAGCACCATCTGGTTCACATTTCATTGACTGCAGGTAAAGCCCTTTCAAAACTAAAATCCATGCAAGTGCTATATTTCCCAGCAACCTTTCAACAAGTACCAGATAATTTTGTGGTGTGGGGTATGGGGGTGTGAGAGTGTGGGGTGTGGGAGAATAATAAGACAGTGAGGCGTGTGGGGGGGGGGGGGGGCGGGGGGGAATCCAACACTCAAGGGCATAGGTTTAAGGAGAGAGGGGAAAGATTTAAACAGGGGACCCAGGGGGCAACTTTTTCATGTAGAAGGTGTTGTGTATATCGAATGAGCTGCCAAAGGAAGTGGCGGAGGCTGGTAACTGAGTGAATGTGAGGTGTGAGGGAAATAGGATGAATGAGTGTTGAGGGGGTGAGAGAGTGAAAGTGAGTGAACGTTGAGGGTGTGAGAGAGTGAGAGTGAGCAAGTGTGGGGTGTGAGGGAGTGAGGGTCAGTGAGTGTGGAGTGTGAGGGAGTGAGGGTCAGTGAGTATGGGGTGTGAGGGATTGAGGGAGGGCAGTGTGGGGTTGGGAGATTTTGCAGCGTGAGAGTTTGTGAAAATATGTGTGAAAAACTTTCTAAATGACAAGATGAAATCTTCATTTAGAAAGATACAGATTAATCAAATCAGCATAGATGCATTAAGGGATGGTGCTGTCTGACTAAGATGATTGAATATTTTTGAAACATGAACAAGCACTCACTCACTCCAGGATATAGCCTTGTCTAATATCCAGGTAACTGTTG
This sequence comes from Chiloscyllium plagiosum, assembly GCF_004010195.1. Lineage (NCBI taxonomy): Eukaryota > Metazoa > Chordata > Chondrichthyes > Orectolobiformes > Hemiscylliidae > Chiloscyllium > Chiloscyllium plagiosum. Next base: position 44,005,611 of record NC_057736.1, on the reverse strand, counting down.
GGAGTACACGGTTGGACAGAGAACCTTTGTCATTTCCCCCATGCTTTTGCTGAGATGTGACTTTGCAACCACTCTGACAGTGGAATGAAACATGTGAACTGCCAGCGGGATTTGTTAAACAGTCCATACAGCAATGAGTAAGGAGCAAAAACATTCAATCAGTTTATTGTAATTATACTTGTGAACTCAGTATACATTTCCAAAGGCAAATACCCAGATGAGGAGCTTGATGAAATATAAGGGCGAATTGAAGGTTAATCAAAGTTCTGAACTATAAAGGAGAAGCTAGGAGGCTGAGGGGAGACTTGATGGAAGATTACACAATTATGAGATGTATACATAGGGTTGACAGTCAAACTCTTGTCCCCAAAGTTGAAATGTCTCGTACTAGGGAGCATGTATTTAAGTAGGCGAAAGTGGGTACAGCAGATGCTGGAAAAGCACAGCAGGTCAGGCAGGATCTGAGGAACAGAAAATCGATGTTTCGGGCAAAAGCCCTTCATCAGGAATTCATCAGGCATGCATTTAAGGTAAGGGGGGATAGTTCAAGGGAGATGAGAGGGTAGAGATTTTTACACAGGGAGTGGGAGAGCCTGGAGCACACTCCCAAGGGTGATGGTGAAGGCAGATACAAGAGGGGCATTTAAGGGGCTTTTGGATAAGTCCATGAATATGGAAGGAATGGGGGATTGTAGACCAAGGGCAGGCAGAAGAGATTAGTTTAATTTGTTATCATGTTCAGTACAACATCATGTGCAGTACTGCTCTATGTTCTATGTCCTTAATTTGATGAAATGGAAATATTCTGGGGTGACGAGAAGCAGAGACGAGAAAGAAGTGGGACCACATGGTCTTGGACAAAGGAATCAGTGAAACCAAACCTGGTAGATTTTTGCAGAACAGGACTCACGCTATTAAGTACATGCACTGTGCAGCATGAAAGGATACAATACACATGGAAAATCTCTGGGGATACAGAAAAATTTGATGGAATAATAATGAGACAAAAGCACAGGAATAGTGTTAAAAATTCAAATGCTCGGCTAGGAACTGACACAGATTGGAACCTTGTGAGAATGCAAGCTGCTCTTTGACCAAAGGAGATCAAAGGTGGATACCCAGGAAACAATGGACTCTAGAGAGGCTGAAAGAAGTGACTGAAGAATTCATGTATTAAATAAAAAAAGACAAGGATGCTAACAGCGTGAATGAGGAATGGAAACAGCTTGAGGTATCTGTGAAGGAAGGAGGGGAAAACAGCTTAAAAGGAAAGGAAATCAAAGATGGGTTCTGAGTGAAATATTGGAAAGATGGAAGAGAGGAGAAATCAATGTTGAGGGTGGTAACTTGGAAAACAGACACTCGAACGACAAGAAACAGAAAAATATTGAGAGTAATGGTTGAAAGGGCAGTGCGATATACTGTAAACAATATGAACCAACTCAGAAGGGTGATCCCTCTCTGTGCAAAAGCAAAGGAGATTAGTGGCAATGACCGACTGAAAAAGACAGAGTAAGGAAGGTGTTTTACTAAGCAACCCTGATGAAATGAGAAGAAAGATGGAAAAACCATATTGAATAATGATATGCAAACGTTTTTAAAAACCTAAAGCCAGCAATAGAAAGAAATGTTGACATTGATTACGCTAGATCAGAAATATGGGGGATTCAAATAAAAGCTGCAAGAAATGAGAAAAATGTGGAAAATAATTGGGAGTAGATGAAATACCTGTGAGATTGATTACAAACCTGGGACTGAATGTTTGAAACTACTTATTGGTCAGGAGGACTTCATGAGGACAACAGCGAATACCCTTAGAAAGCAGCCAAAGCCATGTCAACAGTTGTGTTGACAATTTTAACAAAATGGGTGGGAAGGGAAAGGGGAGGAGACCAGCTGGGATCCCAAGGAAGGAAGAATGGAATGAGTGAAGAAGGAGATTTCAAGATGATGACAACGACAGGTAGGTGGTGTTCCGGCTTGTGAGCCCATCTACTCCCAATCACTCGGCTGGCCGCATCGATTTAAAAAAATTTCTTCATTTAACTTTCACTTTGAACCTCAGCTTAGTTCATTTCTGTGGCTCCTATGGATGAAGGCAGTTGTGAGGGGCTGTTGCATCAGCAATGTCTTGGCAGGACTGGTCTATCCCTCCTGGCCATGGCGGTGATGTGGCGGTTTCCAAGGAGACTACAGCAATGATGGGTTGGGCGAGGGGGTGGCTGCAGCAGCAGAGACATTGTGGGTCCGGTCTGTTCCTTCTTGCTATGGAGGCCTCAGCAGTAGCTTCAGCAGCAGTGCCCAGAGTCCCTTCAGGAACCCAGAAGACGTGAAGGGAGCAAAAGATGAACTCTGTCTCAACTATTTCTTTTTCATGTTTTCTGTAATTAAAATGGCGTCGGAATGTGGTGACTTCAACACTTTTCACTGTAATTTCCTAAATACAAGTGACAATAAATTACGAAAATAAAAGTAATCAGCTGCAGAAGATTAATGATTCAACACAGTTTACAGTTTAGGCACAAAGTCCAGGTATGTTTTATAAATTTGGAAAAAAACCTTTCAATCATTTTGACTGGATTAAGCTCATACTGAAGCAGTATACCACTCATGAAAAACCTGCAAATGGAACAAAAAATCGCAGGGAGAATAGCCACCAGGGAGTCAGAATTATGTGTCATTGGAAGACGACTGGCGATGCCATGACATACAGGGTTATGGGCCAAGTGCTGGAAAATGGGATAGAATAGTCAGTCAGTGCAGACACAATGGCTGAAGGTCCTACTTCAGTGCCGTTAGCCTCTATAACTCTAAAGGTGTTGCCTGTCACCAGTTCTCTTCAATGTTTTTGTAGAAGAAATTATTAAATAAAACAGTTTGAAGACATTGACCCTGGCTTTTGTCGCCAAGGGGAATGGCTTAAATCAGGAAATTACCCAGAATTCCAACCTCACTGCACTAGCCTCGGTAGGAAGACCCCTCAAATGATGTGAACTTTGTTGGGGATAGAGGAGGGTGGTTAGGGTCAGGTGTTGGTTAGATTCAGCCCCACCGCCTCTGCAGACAGAGTTTGGGCATCTTTATCCCAGTCAAATTGGGATAGATAAGGCCCTCACTTTTACTCACTCCTCATGCCACCTCTATTTCAATTAATGCCAGCACATGTCTTCAAACTTCTTAGAGCTTCCTCCTTGCCAACTCATGTCCCCACCACCTCCAAAGGTCACTCGTGCCCTCCTTGACAACTGAATCATGGTGATCACATGAATATGGGGAGAAAGTGAGGACTGCAGATGCTGGAGATCAGAGCTGAAAATGTGTTTCTGGAAAAGCGCAGCAGGTCAGGCAGCATCCAAGGAGCAGGAGAATCGACATTTGGGGCATGAGCCCTTCTTTAGGAGAAGGGCTCATGCCCGGAATGTCAATTCTCCTGCTCCTTGGATGCTGCCTGACCTGCTGCGCTTTTCCAGCAACACATTTTCAGATCACATGAATATGCCAAGCGCAGAAACACCCAAAATTGTGGCAGGAACTGTCTGTCATCTCTGTGCAGTCTTTGTGTAATATTTAGTGACTGTTCAGTTATATAGTGTCTTGATTTGTGATTTGTGTGATGTATAGCAACTATATAATTCACTCAGAGGGTTTCCCTCAGATAAGAGCTTAATGTGGCAGAATTGTATTCCTGTGTGTATTATTCCTCTAGGACCATTAACCCACCTTTCACAAATGATGTAATATCTGCACAAATCTGGAATGGACATGAATAGTGCACAAGGGCATACAAGAAGATTACAGATCAGAGGTTATCCTCTTTAACCTGACTAACTACAGTGGGAATAAACAGCAGCACTGTTTATTTGATCTTCCCCTGACTCCATTTTGAGTCTCACTGATAGTTGATCTGAATTGTTTGAGACACCAGTAACTGCTGGGCAAAATGCTGTACTTTTGAGTCACCGTTCGTTCTGACAGCCCGTGAACATCAGTTCAAGACAATCACAGCCTGCCTCACTTAAAATTCACTCAGATCTACTCAGGCCACTGCAAGTTGTTCAACAGCCTTGCAAGTCGGGTGGACAAGGGTGGGGATGGCAGGCAGGATAAGCAAAATGAGCTTGGTAAAGGGAGGCATTCAGGGAATGGGGAGGTAACAGTTGTAGCAGGGGTCAGTATAACTAGAGGGAATAGGTACTGTTCTCTGCAGCTGTGAGCGTGTTTGGAACAAACAGGGAAATGTTTGGAGAAACTCAACAGGTATGGCAGCATCTTTGGAAAGAAGAAAAGTTCTAGAGCAAATGAATCACTGTCCACATTGGTGCCAGTTACAGTGATAAAAAGGATATTCTACTGAAATATTTTGTATAGTTAGGAACTAAATTAGAAAGCAAAATCTCCATGGTAATAATCTCGGGATCACTACCTGAGTCACAGGCAAACTGGCACATGATAAATTAATTCAAGGAATTCAATACGTGACTCAAAGATCGGTGTGGAAGAAATGGGTTTTAATTTGAGGAGTTCTGGCACCAGTACTGGGGGGGGGGGGAGTGAAAGGGGTTGATCCAATGGGATGGATTTTATCTGAATCATGCTGGAACTAATGGCCTGGTGAGTTGAAAAACTCGGACCATAGAGACGACTTTCAACTAACGAGAGGGGACAAGGGTTTTGGAAAGAAGAAATGTAGGCTTCCAAAGCAAAATGATGGCAGCATTATCAATAATGGAAAGCATACCAAACATCTTCTTCACTATCCTATCTACCGGTGACTCCACTTTCAAGGAGCTATAAACCTGTACTCCTTGGTCTTTTTGTTCAGCAACACACCCCGTCACCATTTTCAATTGTATAAGCATTGTTTAAGATTTTCCTTTCCAAAATGCAGCACCTCACATTTATCTAAATTAAACTCCATCTGCTACTGCTTGGCCCATTGGCCCATCTGATCAAGATCCCATTGTACTCTGAGGTAACCTTCTTCGCTGTCCATTACACCCCAATTTTGGTGTCATCTGCAAACTTACTAACTATACCTCCTATGTTCACATCCAAATCATTGATATAAATGACAAAAAAGCAGTGGACTCAGCACCGATCCTTGGGGCATACCACTGGTCACAGACCTCCTGTCTGAAAAGCAACCCTCCATCATCACCCTCTGTCTTCTACCTTTGAGCCTGTTCTTCATCCAAATTGCTAATCAGTCTCCCATGGGGAACCTGGCCGTGCTGAAGTCCATGTAGTTTTGGGGAATACCACTTGAGCCTTCCGCGGGGTATGTCCTGAGCAGAGGGACCTGAGGCAACACACAGCAAAACCCCACAACAAAGCTGGACATCAGCCAACTGGCTAAACAGTTCTTCAGGATCTGGGCCGGTGAGCCACTGTAGTTGTTGCTAGTATGCAGGCTTGAGGCAGCATGGGAGTCCTACAAGGCCTTATTTGAGCAGGAAAACTTGTAGGCTGGTACCCAGGAGAGTGCATATCTTGGAAAGTCCCCCTACATGTGAGTTGGAACAATTAAATTGTTTAATGACATCCAAAACGGAGCCAATTAAACCTAAGTTTTGGTTAAGTGGCCACCCAGTTCCCATGGAGGTCAATACTGGCACAGCACCATCTGTTGTTGCAGAATCTGTCTTTAACAAGATTCACTCAGAACTCCAACCTTGAAGTTTGCGCAAGACCTCAGCCAGACTGAGAACATACACTGGGGAACCGTTTCAAATTAAGGGTACAACTTCGGTTCCGGTCTCGTATGAGAAGCAGTTGGTGCAGTTGCCACTGATGGTAATAAAAGGGTCGGGCCCAGGTCTATTGGGGCAGAATTGGTTGAGAAGATTCACCAAGATTGGCTCAACATGTTTCCTTTGGAAAATGGCTGCCTCAGCGAAAAGCTAGTGAAATACCCAGGCGTTTTTCAAGAAGGGCTTAGGACTATCAAAGGGGCCAAAACAACTTGACATGTCGACCAGGACACAATTCCCAGATTTTGAGTCATCCACCCACTGCCGTTTACCTTGCGGGCAAAAGTAGAGGTGGAAATCAGGAGACTGGAGAACGGAGGAATCATCAAACCAGCACAGTTTACAGAATGGGCAGCATCGGTCATATCGATTGAGAAGCCTGTCGGCTCAGTTTGCCTTTGTGGGGTTTCTAAACAAATGGTAAACTGTGTCTCACAGCTGGATAAATACCCCATCTCTCACATAGAGGCCTTGAATGCAAAGTTGACTGGGGGGAGCTGTCCTTTATGAAGCTGGACATGAGCCACATCTACCTACAATTGTGACTGGATAATGAATCCCAGAAAATGCTACAATTAATACCCATAAGGGTTTATATTAATATACAAGACTACTATTTGGGGTATCAGCAGCCTGGGCCCTTTTCCAAATGCCCATGGAGAACATTTTACAGGGGCCAACGCAGGTTGCCATTCATCTGGATGACGTACTAATAACAGGGAAGACCAATAAAGAGCACTTGGAGAACTTGGATAGAACGCTTAAACGTTTCTTCCAGGTGGGCACTAGACGGGAAAAATGTGTGGACCTGGAACCCCAAGTGACCTACTTGGGTTACAGAATTGACAAAACTGGGTTACGCCAGTTGAAAAGAAAAGGAGGGTGGTCAAAGGAGCCACATCTGAACTGGAGCTTAGGTCTTTCCTTGGCTTAATGAACTATTATGGAAGATTCATATGTAACTTGGCCTCCATTTTGGCACCCTTATACCCAGCTGATGAAAAAGGGTCAGCCTTGAAAATGGTCATAAGGCCAAGAAGCAGCCTTTAGGGAAGTGAAAAAGCAGCTACTGTCATCTAAGGTGTTGGCCCACTATGATCCGAAGTGAGAAGTAGTGCTGACATGTAATGCCTCTCCATACGGTATTGGGGTGGTGTTGACTCATCAGTGGACCAATGGAGAAGAACGCCCAATAGTATATGCTTAGTGGACTTTGGCTAATGCTAAGTGCAAATATGCTGTGATAGAGAAGGAAGATTCAGCAGTTGTCTTTGGTGTGAGGAAGGTCCACCAGAACGTTTACAGGTGGGAATTTGTCATAGTAAAAGATCACAAACTCCTGCTGGGATTACTGAAGAAAGACAAGGCAGTGCCACCCATGGCTTCTGTTAGAATTCAATGCTGGGCCCTTATTCTGAGCATGCACAAGTTAGAACAACGTTTAGGAAGCCAAGTAGCTAATGTGGATGCCTTGAGCTGCCTCCCACTGGCAGATCTTCCACTGGTGGTGCCTCCCCTTGAAGAGTCTGTTTTGGTTTTGAACTTTCTGGACATCCTTCTAGTCACCACGGACAATATCCAACTGTTAACACAAAAATATCCTGTCCTAGCAAAACTGAAACAGCTGGTGGTAATGGGGGAAACAGAAGGGCCATTGTGACCCAGATTGAAACCTTTTTGGACCTGGTGAGTCCAGATCACTGTAGAGGGCAGCATATTACTGTGGGGAGTGAGGGTGATTGTTTTGAGTAAAGATTGTCACCAGATACTGGCCAAACTCCACCAGGGTCAGCTAGGGGTTTGTAAGATGACGATGCTGGCAAGAAGCTACATCTGGTGGCCAGGTTTGGATGCCAACATAGCTGCATTGGTGGGACAGTGCTCAGTGTGCCAACAAGGATAGAAATTGCCTCCATTCCTGAGAATGGCCGGGTGAAGCCTGGACTTGGTTACATGGCGACTGTGCCGGTCCTTTCATGAGCTCAATGTTCATGGTCATTGTGGACGCCCATTCAAAGTTGTTGGATGTGCATAAAGTTCATTCAGCAAAATCAGGGATGTCGATTGAAAAGCTGCTGCCTTTCAAAGAGAGGTGTCAGAAAAAATACCATATTAGAGGGGATTGAAATTTCCACATTGCAGTTCCACATGTCCTAAACTGCATGGAGGATAATGACCTTCCCAATAATATCTGAGCATTATATCAATCTTTGGTGTGGGATTGTAACAGCACAGGACAGTGACATAGCAATGGGATTGTAACAGTACAGGACAGTGACATAGCAATGGGATTGTAACAACACAGGACAGTGACATAGCAATGGGATTATAGCAACACAGGACCGTGACATAGCAATGGGATTGTAACAGTACAGAACAGTGACATAACTATGGGATTGGAACAGAACAGGACAGTGACATAGCAATGGGATTGTAACAGTGCAGGACAGTGTCATATCAATGGGATTGTAATAGCACAGGACAGTGACATATTGATGGGCGTGTAACAGCACAGGACAGTGACATAACTATGGGATTTGAACAGCACAGGACAGTGACATATCAATGGGATTGTAACAACACAGGACAGTGACATAGCAATGGGATTGGAACAGCACAGGACAGTGACATATCAATGGGATTGTAACAACACAGGACAGTGACATATCAATGGGATTGTAACAGCACAGGATAGTGACATAGTAATGAGATTATAACAGTACAGACAGTAACACTACTATGGAATTATAATTGTATAGTATCATGATGCAACTGTGAGATTGTAACAATATAAGGCAGTGACATAACTATGGGACTGTAAAAATACAGGACAATAATATAACAGTATAGGACAGTGATGTAATGATGGAATTATAACAGTCCAGCAGAATAATCTAAGTGAGGGACTGTTGCAGTTAGATTGTAATGACAATGTAGTGTATTATTTTCTACGTATTATTCAATGCATGTATTATTTTCTAGTTTGATAACTAGTTCAATCAAAGGAATTCAATAATTAATAAACAATAAATAGGAGAATCTGAATGAACACATTAGTGACATTTTTAAGCACAGTCCAATTGTGGCTTTATACTCACTTCAATGATATACAACTCAGATTCTCAGTGCCATGGGTACTGTTGGAAGCAACAAATTACTGAGTTAAATTTAATATGATCTCTTTCTGACGATTATTTATTTCCTTTCTCAATTTTGGAATGCAGTGTTTTTTTATAAAATTCACAGAGAACAATGTAGAATATTGACTTTCCTTGAATTGTTTGCTTCTGAAGTCAATAAACAATTCCTGCTTTTCTAATGTTCAATAATAAGCTGTGATCTGAGAACCATTGGTAACCCATTTGAGAGTGGGCCTTTACATGAGGGTTGGAATGTTGTCAAAAACACTTGAATAATTCTGAAACCTTCCAGAGGCCAAGAATAGAGGTATGGATAAAAGGAACTATTTTAATATTTAAAATGTCAAATTCCTGTAGTTCAGAGTGCCGACATTCAAACCACATATTTTAGTAGCCAGTCTTAAGTCCTCTCAGACCAGATACAGAACAACTTGATACTATGTGTCCCATCAAAGACCTCTGAAAAAAGTACAGATTGAAATAGATACAGAGAAAAGTTCCCTCAACAATGTCTGATCAAATACTCACAGCTCAGGTGGAACTTGAATTAGAGACACTTCTACACTGAACCATTAGGCAAAAACAATCACTGCAGATGCTGGAAACCAGGGTCTAGATTAGAGTGGTGCTGGAAAAGCACAGCTGTTCAGGCAGCATCCCATACGAGCAGTAAAATCGATGTTTCGGGCAAAAGCCCTTCTATTGCTGTGCTTTTCCAGCACCAATCTAATCTAGACTATGAACCATTAAACAGACCCAGATCCAACAAAGGGTTAGAAACAGAATAAAGCTCCCTCAACACTGACCCATCAAACACTCCAAGGGCTAGGACAGAACAGAGTTAGAAACAGAATAAAACATTTTCTACTCTTTAAAACTTCCTGTCTATCATCCCCAGCAAACACTCCTAGGACAGGGACAGCACACGTGCACAGATAAAGACTGCCTAAGAAGACTCTGCAGCATGTCTCAATGACTACCGCCCAGTGGCCCTAACTTTGGTGGTCATGAAGTGCTTTGAAAGGCTGGTCATGACATTAATCAACTCCAGCCTCCCCACTACTCTTGACCCACTCCAATTTGCCAATCGGACCAACAGATCCACGTCAGATGCCATATCACTGGCCCTTCACTCCCCCTTAGAGCACCTTGACACCAAGTACAGCTACGTAAGAATCCTACTCATTGGCTACAGTTCAGTCTTCAACACTATTGTCCCCTCGAGACTGACCACTAAACTTAGTGATCATGGACTAAGCCCCACTCTCTGCAACTGGATCCTCAGTTTCCTGACCCACAGACCACAATCAGTGAAGATTGGGGACAATATTTCATCCTCACTAACACTCAACACTGGAGTCCCCCAGGAGTATGTACTCAGCCCCCTACTGTACTCACTGTATACCCATGACTGTGTCGCCAAATACCAGACTAATGCCATTTACAAGTTCATTGATGACACCACCATAGTTGGTCGAATCTCAAATGGCGACGAAACAGACTACAGACGGGAGGTGAAAGACCTGGAAAAATGGTGCACTGGGAACAACCAAGCTCTCAATTCCAGTAAAACCAAGGAACTCATTATTGACTTTCAGCGAGATGTTACTCATGCCCCCCTACACATTAACAGCACAGTAACCGTACCCTTCAAGATCAGAGACAGTTACAGAGAGTGGTGAACTCGACCCGGACAATCACAAAGGCCAACCTCCCATCTATAGAATCCATCTACCAGGCCCACTGTCAAGGAAAGGCCACCAGCATTCTCAAAGACCCATCCACCCTGGTAATGTTTTTCAACAACCTCTACCATCGGGGAGAAGGTACAGAAGCCTGAACACACGCACCAGCCGGTTTCAAAACAGTTTCTACCCTACTGTTGTTAGAATACTGAATGGACTCACAAACTCTTAATATTTGCCTGTACCTGTGTTTTTTGTTTTTGCCGCTGTTTATCTATTATTTACTTATCTATGTTACTTAACTCTGTGATCTCCCTGTATTGCTCGCAAGAGGGTTGGAATGTTGCCTGTGCCTTGGTAAATGTGATAATAAATTCAATTCAATTCTATTCTATTCTATTCCTTCTATTCGTTTGAACTGAAAGTCAAGTTCCCACTATACTGACACAGTCAAATACTCCCAGGACAGAGACAGCACCGGGTTAGGTATAGAGTAAAGCTCCCTCCAACACTCCCAGGATAGGGACAGCATGTGTAGAGTAAATCTCCCTTTACTGTTTTCAACTAAAATTAAAGCTTACTTCTATTGTTTTAAGCAGAAAGTAAAACACATACTACACTGTCACTATCAAATACTCCCAGGATATGTATAGTATTAGGTTAGATATAGAGTAAAGCTTGCCCATCAAACACTCACAGGGAAGGTACAGCTTGGGGTTAGAGACAGAGTAAAGCTCACCTTACACTTTTAAACTTAAAGTAAAACTCTCTCTACACACTCCCGTTCAAAAAACTCCCCAACTAAGGCACAGCTTAGGGTAACATACAGAGTGAAGCTTCATCTACACTTTTAAACTGAAAGTTAATTTCACACTGCACTGTGGCACCATCAAACACTCCCAGGATAGGTACAGCATTAGGTTAGGTACAGAGTAAAGCTATTTTACATTGATCCCATCTAACACTCCAGGGCACGTAGAGCATTGGTTTAGGTACAAAGTAAAGTTTCCTTTACATTGTCCCAGTCAACACTTCTAGGACAGATACAGCACAAGTTCCTCTACTCTTTTTAAACTAAGAGTAAATGAAAAGTAAAGATTCCTCTTACTGGCCCCATTAAACTTTCCCAATGCAGATATAACAGGATGGTTCGGTACAGAGTAACTCTCTCTCCACACTGGCCTCATCATACACTCTCGATGCAGATTCAGCATGAGATTAAGTACGACACAAAATTTGCTCAACACTGTGAAAAAAGTTATGTTTCAAACTTGCCCTGAGATTGCTGTTCACTAATGCATTTAGTTCATAAGATATTCGGGCAGATTTAGGCCATTCAGCCCACTGAGTCTGCCCTGCCATTCGACCATGGCTGATATGCTCCTCACCCCCATTTTCCTGCCTTCTCCCCATTACTCTTCAACCCCATTACCAATTAAAAATCTGTCTAACCCCTCCTCAAACTTACTCACCGTCCCAGCATCCACAGCACTTTGGGGTACTGAATTTCACAGATTCACAACCCTTTGGGAGAAATTGTTTCTCCTTAACTTGGTTTTAGATTTGCTATCCTTATCCTAAGACTATGACCTCTAACCCTAGAATGCCCCACAAGAGGAAGTATCCGCTCCACGTATATTTTATCCGTATCTTTTATCACCTTGAAAACCTCAATTTGATCTCCCCTCATTCTTCTAAATTCCAGAGAGTATAGGCTGAAACAGTTCAATCTTTCTTCATATGACAAACCCCTCATCTCTGGGATCAATCTAGTGAATCTTCTCTGAACTGACTCCAATATTACTGTACAATAGGGGACCAAAATTGTGCACAATACTCCAGGTGCAGTCTCACCAATGTCTTGTATTGTTGCAACAATACTTCCTTACTTTTATATTCTATTCCTTTAGTTATAAAAGCCAACATTCCTTTCACTTTCTTTATTATCTGCTGTACCTGCATGTTAGCTTTCTGTGACTCATAAACAAGGACACCCAGATCCCTCTGTACCCTGAGGTCTCTCACCTTTTCTTCTGACTAAAATACATGACTTCCGCTTATCCACATTAAACTCTATTTTGACCCACTCTCCTAAGCTATCTATATCCATTTGTAAGGTTCTTATTTCCTTATTTTTATTTAACGTCCCGCCTATTTTTGTGTCATCTGCAAATTTGGTTCTAGAGTCTTCGATCTCTGTATCCAAGTTGTTAATGTAAATTGTGAATAGCTAAGGCCAAAGAATCCTGTGGTACCCCACTAGTTATGTCCACAAAAAAAAATATATCCTGACTCTCTGCCTTCTGTCCATCAGCCAGTCACCTATCCAAGCTAATATATTATCCCTAATCCCATATGATCAAACCTTGTGAATTAACCTTTTGTGTGGCACCTTATCAAATGCTTTCCAGAATTGCAGGTGTATTACATCTATAAGATCCCCATTATCCACTCTGCTTGTTACATCTTCAAAGAACTCTATGAAATTAGTCAAACATGATTTGCCCTTCATAAAACTTTGTTGACTCTGATGGATAGTGATTTGACTTTCCAAATGTCCTGATATTGTTTCCTTGATGATTGATTCTAACACTTTTTTAGCAACAGATGTTAAACTAACTGGTCTGTAATTTCGCACATATTGCCTCCCTCCCTTTTTGAATAAGGATGTTACATTAGCATTTTTCTAATCCACTGTAACTTTTACCATGTCCAGGGAATTTTGGAATATTGTAACCAATGGATCCACAATTTCTGCCACCATTTCCTTTAATACTCTAGGATGTAGGCTGTCAGGCCTGGGGGACCCGTCTGCCCTCAATCCTAATATTTTGCTGAGTACCTTTTCCCTATTGATGTTAATTGTTCTATATTGTTGTACCCTATCTATTGTCTCTGACTTGCCTGTTCCAATAGGAATGGTACTATTGTCCTCCACTTTGAAAACTAAGGCACAGTATTGATTTAGCATCCCTGCCATCTCAGTGTTCCCCACTATTAATTCTCCGGTTTCATCTTCCAAAGGACCAACATTCACCTTAGTGACTCTCTTCCTTTTTATATACCTCTAGATGCTTTTGCTATCCTTTTTGGTACTTTGTCCGAGCTTTCTTTGGGAATTTAACTTAGCATGTTTTATTAATGTTTTAAGCATCTGTGTGCTTAAATTTGAAAGTTTCCCAATCTTCCAGCCTGCCACTGGCCTTTGCCTTATGGTATTCCTTAGGTTTTGACACTATATTGTCCTTCGTCTCCTTGTTTAGCTATAGACATTTTTAAGCTCCCTTACTATATTTCTTCCTCACTGGGATATATTTTAATTGTGAGGAATTAAATAGCTCCTTAAGTATCTGCCAATGCTCATCTACTGTCTTACCTTTTAGCTTTCCTGTCCAATCTACTTGTGCCAAATATGTCCTCATGCCTATGTAATTTCCTTTGTTTAATTCCAGAACACTGCTGTGGGACTCCACTTTCTCACCCCCAAATTGAATTTTTAATTCTGTCATATTACGGTCAGTACTCCCTAGAGGATCCTTAACTATGGTGTCATCAATTCATCTCTCCTCATTACGCATTACCAAATCCAGAATAGCCTGCTCCCTGGTTGGTTCCACAATATACTGCTCTAAGAAACAATATCCAATACATTCAATGAACTCTGCCTCCAGGCCACCCTTGCCAATTTGATTCTTCCAATATATGTGCATGCTAATATCACCCATGATTATTGCCGTACCTTTCTTGCAAGCCTCTAATATTTCCTGGTTTATACTGTGCCCTACTGCAGAACTACTGTTTGGGGACCTAGAGACATTTATTTTATGGACCATGATGTAACCTTTCTGAAATGAAAACTAATTAGCTCCAAATTAGAGCCATTATTGTGCTCCATTAAGAATGAGTTTAAAATAGTCACTGGAGATCCTAACAGCTGACATTGGGAAGAAACTTTCACCCTATCCATGTGAGCTTCATGGAGAGCCCCGTCATAGAAATGAAAAGCCATTAATAGTATCCCTCGTACAAAAAGCTTTGGGTGCGAACCTATTGGAAGCAGGCAGACTAGCATCAGGGAATGATTGAAACATCCTCCTGCTGACTGCAGACTGGAAGAAAGAGGAGTGTGAAAAGCTGACATGCAATAACAATGGGTGATTAATAACCACATGCAGAATGGGAGCACGCAGTGATTAATTTCATAGTGCCATCTTTGTACAGAAGCTTAGATTTTGCTTTGGAAGAGGATTTTACTGAAAAGACTGCGGCAGCACAGCAATCCAAAGACCTGTTAATTAAGTGCCAAGTCAGTGATTTGTTTAACACTGCGATCTCTGCCTTGGAGGCTGCCATTTCTAAATCCTCAGCTCCCTTTAGGTTTAGGGCCTGGTGCCCATTTCTCATTGGGAAGGGGGGCCTTGGCAATATCATCACCAGTCTGCTATTGCAAGGCAGACACATTGCAACCCACGTAGCTGGGTAATCACATCCGAAATGTGCTGGTGACAGGTTTCACGCCTTGAATAAAGCGCACATAATGAGGTGGATTTTGTGTTAGTCCCAATGTGCCTGTGCTATAGATTCAGGGCATAACACAAACAATATCGGCTCATTGTCAGCATTGATCAGACACAACTGCATTGATCGAGCCTGGCGGTGACTGATATTCAAGGACAGGCATCCACTCCAGCTCTGATACTTCAACTAAGAAACTACAAATGGCCCTTTCATTTAACCTAGACATTGGCTGAAAACTGGAGCCAATCTTTTGGCAGCTTTGACGTAAATAAAACCTTTGAGCCCTTGATGGCCAGCAGTGATGTATGAGTCTGGATTTCACTGGAAACAGGACTCTACTCCTTCAAGCCCAGGCAGTGAATCCGCTGACAGCTCCTCTTTATTACTGTCAGACCTGCAAACAGTCCATGCACTGTCTTGTTTCCACACCGTCGAGGGACATTGTTCAACCAGGCCATTGTAATAAATAACAAGAGGCTGGGTGAACTCACACCTCCTTCCGATATCACTATCTCAAACAGTTGTGCCTGAGCCCATCCAAGTGGGGAAGATACTGAATTGGCTGGAGCTGTTTTCCCTGCAGCATTGGAGGCTGAGGGGCGACCTTACAGAGTTTACAAAATTATGAAGGGCATGGATAGGATAAATAGACAGGTTTTTCTCCCCACTAAGGTGGGGGAGTCCAAAGCTAGAGGGCATAGGTTTAGGGTGAGAGAGAAAAGGTCTAAAAGTGACGAAAGGGGCAACTTTTTCACGCAGAGGGTAGTTTGTGTATGGAATGAGCTGCCAGAGGAAGTGGCGGAGGCTGATATAGTTACAACATTTAAAAAGCATCCGGATGGGTACATGAATAGAAGAATTTAGAGGGATATGGGCCAAATGCTGGCAAATGGGACTAGATTAGGTTAGGATATCTGGTCAGCATGAATGAGTTGGACCGAAGGGTCTGTCTCCGTGTGTACAACTCTGACTCTATGTGGGTGAGATTTCACAATCTTCATTATAGTAGATTATTGTAACATTGATAGATTTACTAATATCAGTAGCCTGCTATCTTTTTTAAGTTAAATTAGCACTTTTCAGCTCTTTATTAGCTCCTGTTCTTAATTTAAGTCAGCATTATACTCATAGCTTTTTGACAGCTCTATACTCTGCAGTGCTGCCATTATTATTAGATGCTATTTTCCATTGGTTCATTTTAGCTGCTATCACTGCATTACTCTGAAAAACACACTGCTTAAAAAAACACAGAAATCATACCAACGATAAAGATTGTTACAAGAAAATCCTCTCCTCAAACCTGTGGCTTTCCACACGTTGTAACCATTTCATGCAATATGCAGTAACACATGAAGGTGGTTTCAATGGGAAAGCTTCTGCCTTTATCAGGTCAGTTTTCTTTAATCCAATAAGGTTGCTGGAAGCAGGTGTGCAAAGCACACTCTCCAATATGTCAATGCACACATGTTGTGTATTCTGCTGCCTGTTTCTTGAAAGGCCACTCAGTGTCCAGACCAGAGTGGTGCTGGAAAAGCACAGCAGGTGAGGCAGCATCCGAGGAGCAGGAAAATTGATGTTTCGGGCAAAAGCCCTTCATCAGGCATGCATTTAAGGTAAGAGGGGGAGATGAGAGGGTAGAGTTTTTTTACACAGAGAGTGGGAGAGTCTGGAGCACATTCCCAAGGGTGGTGGTGAAGGCAGATACAAGAGGGGCATTTAAGGGGCTTTTAGTTAAGCCCATGAATATGGAAGGAATGGGGGGGTTGTAGACCAAGAGCAGGCAAAAGAGATTAGTTTAATTTGGTATCACGGTCAGCACAACATCATGTGCAGTACTGTTCTATGTTCTATGTCCTTAATTTGATGAAATGGGAATATTCTGGGGTGACGAGAAGCAGAGACGAGAAAGAAGTGGGACCACATGGTCTTGGACAAAGGAATCAGTGAAACCGAACTTGGTAGATTTTTGCAGAACAGGACTCACGCTATTAAGTACATGCACTGTGCAGCATGAAAGGATACAATATACATGGAAAATCTCTGGTGATACAGAAAGATTTGATGGAATAATAATGAGACAAAAGCACAGGAATAGTGTCAGGAATGCTGGGAGGCACAGTTTGGCCAATTTTCTGACAAAATGTCAGTCACAACAGCCTTTGCTTTTCAATGTCGGTTTCTTTTAAATTGAATATGTTTTGTGCTGAATAATTGGCTACAACAGCGCATATCTCAATCAGAGTTAACAACATGCAATTATTTCTGAGTCCCTGCTACTTCGAGGCTCTTATTGGTCTCCAACCAGCCCAACCCCAAAGACAGGTCAGCATTCTCAACAACATTCTTGTAAAGACATTAACATATAAATTGACTATGATCAAACTAAATTGTGGCCAGGTACCTGGGCACAAAAGCTGTAATTATGCACAGTGCGAGCAACATCATGATATCAACACTATTAATGAACTGTCACCCAGCTTTAATTTTCTAGGAGTTGGCCAGTTAGTGGCCCAAAGGGTGGAGTCTGGTAAATTAGGGACGACGAAAGGCTCTTGAAGCTGCACCAGTATGACACCCTAAGGTTAGGTAAGAGAGAGAAAGAGGGTGCCCCCATGACGAGACACCTTTTCATCTTTATTTTAAAGTTT
The DNA here is from genome assembly GCF_004010195.1 of Chiloscyllium plagiosum. Classification (NCBI taxonomy): domain Eukaryota; kingdom Metazoa; phylum Chordata; class Chondrichthyes; order Orectolobiformes; family Hemiscylliidae; genus Chiloscyllium; species Chiloscyllium plagiosum. Next base: position 43,987,870 of record NC_057736.1, on the reverse strand, counting down.
AATATTTTTAAAGTTGCAAGGCTTGTGAAGGTTTGTAGCTCAGGTTCAGCTTTAGGGTGTAGGTTTGCTCGCTGAGCTGTAGGCTTGATATCCAGAGGTTTCATTACCTGGCTAGGTAACATCATCAGTGGCGACCTCCAAGCGAAGCAAAGATGTTGTCTCCTGCTTTCTATTTAGATCTTTCTCCTGGATGGGGTTCCTGGGGTTTGTGGTGATGTCATTTCCTGTTCATTTTCTGAGGGGTTGATAGATGGTATCTAGATCTATGTGTTTGTTTATGGCGTTGTGGTTGGAGTGCCAGGCCTCTAGGAATTCTCTGGCATGTCTTTGCTTAGCCTGTCCCAGGATAGATGTGTTGTCCCAGTCGAAATGGTGGTTTTTTTCATCCGTGTGTAGGGCTACGAGGGAGAGAGGGTCGTGTCATTTTGTGGCTAGCTGGTGCTCGTGTATCCTGGTGGCTAACTTTCTTCCTGCTTGTCCCACGTAGTGTTTGTGGCAGTCCTTGCATGGAACTTTGTAGATGACGTTGGTTTTGTCCTTGGGTTGTACCGGGTCTTTTAAATTTGTTAGTTTTTGTTTGAGAGTGTTGGACAATTAAACAAGACGGAATTCCAGGAAATGCAACCAGACGGGACCAGCACCCCACGATTCTACGGACTACCAAAAATCCATAAACCAGGAGTGCCCCTCAGACCCATAGTCTCACTATCCGGAACACCAACTTACAGACTGGCCAAAGAATTACACGCAAGACTGAAGTACCTAGTAGAAGAGTCACAGCACTCCATCCACTCCACCCAGGAATTCCTAAAAATCATCAAAAATACCAAAATAGAGGAAGACGAAACAATGATCTCATTCGATGTAACAGCACTGTTCACCTCCATCAACATCGACCTGGCAAAGGAAACACTTACTGCACTTTTAGAAGAGACCATCACACACACCCCAACCACCATCAATTACATTACCAACGTAAACATCATGAAGCTAGTGGACCTGTGCCTCACCACCCACTTCACCTTCAACAACATAATCTACAATCAAATCAATGGTACACGCATAGGATCTCGGCTATCAGGATTCATAGCAGAAGCGGTAATGCAAAGACTAGAACAAACAGTCCGACCAACCATCAAACCAAAAATCTGGGTCCGCTACGTAGATGACACCTTTGTCATTACAAAACAAAACAAGATGGAGGAGACATTTAACATCATCAACAACACCCTCACAGGCATAAAGTTCACCAAGAAACCGACAACAAACTCGCATTCCTGGACGTCACAGTCGAAAGAAAGGGCAACGGAGAACTACAAACCTGTGTGTACAGAAAACCGACAAACACTGACCAAATACTTAATTACACCAGCAACCGTCCCAACACACACAAACAAAGCTGTATCAGAACACTATTCCAAGGAGCCACCGCACACTACAGCACAGACGAACTTTGGAAAACAGAGGAGAACCACCTATACAACGTATTCAAGAAGAACGGATGCTTCTTGAAATACAGTCCGCAGATTCCTCAAGAACAAACCACGACAAGCAGACAAAACACAGCCAGAAACCCTTACCACCTTACCATACATCAAAGAAGTTTCAGAAATGACAGCCAGACTACTGAGACCCCTCGGAATCCTAGTAGCACACAAACCCACCAACACTCTCAAACAAAAACTAACTAACTTAAAAGACCCAGTACAACCCATGGACAAAACCAACGTCATCTATAAAATTCCATGCAAGGAATGCCACAAACACTATGTAGGACAAACAGGAAGAAAGTTAGCCACCAGGATACACGAACACCAGCTAGTCACAAAAAGACATGACCCTCTCTCCCTCATAGCCCTGCACACGGATGAAAAAAAACACCATTTCGACTGGGACAACACATCTATTCTGGGACAGGCGAAGCAAAGACATGCCAGAGAATTCCTAGAGGCCTGGCACTCCAACCACAATGCCATAAACAAACACATAGATCTAGATACCATCTATCAACCCCTCAGAAAATGAACAGGAAATGACATCACCACAAACCCCAGGAACCCCATCCAGGAGAAAGATCTAAATAGAAAGCAGGAGACAACAGCTTCGCTTCACTTGGAGGTCGCCACTGATGATGTTACCTAGCCAGGTAATGAAATGTCTGGATATCAAAGCTACAGCTCAGCGAGCAAACCTACACTCTAATTTTTAAAGTTTTAAATTGTAAAGTGTCTCCAGCAGTCAGGCCCCCATTATTACATGGGAACCCCTCTACAGAATGATCTGCAGCTGTAGCTGACACTAACTAGGCAAAGCCTGCTGCATACACATACTTTGGTTGCTACTACACTGTAGGCAGCTGCTGACTGTTGCCCTTATAGGCTTTAAAGATGCTTCATTGGTTATCCACTGCTTGTGAACAACAGGTCATCCTGCTGCCTTCCATTCCCAACTTTAGTAGACATTCTAAGAGTGGGACAGTGTCAGTAAATTGTCATTGTAAAACACAGATAGACTGCTAACTTGGCCAAACAGCAAGGGATGCTGGGTACATTGGCCAAGTAAAACTCTAAAATCTCAAAACCACACAACAGACACAGTGCAAACACAGTAGCCAGGTGCTAATGACATGAGCACAATGTAAGAGGTAACAGTTACCCTGGACAGACACTCCCAACGACTTCTCCACTAAACAGAGGAGTGCTCAGACAGAAAGGCACCAGGTGCTGCTACACAAAGAAACTGACAGTAGCAAGCCATCAAAATGATTGCCTCTGTTTCAAACTGTTAAGTGTACAGTATCTCCCTGATTGGCCAAAACCATAGAAAGTTCCAGGAGGCGAACGAAAAAGGTCTAAAAACAGAGTTCACATGCAGACCAATCTCTTCTGGAGGCCTTTTGAGGAAAGCAGCATGGCAAGAGGCAGAGGCCAGCTGACCACCCAGAGTATGTGTGTGTGTGTGTGTGTGTGTGAGTGAGAGAGAGAGGCAGAGATAGAGAGAGAGAGAGAGAGAGAGAGAGAGAGAGAGGAATAGGTGGGGGGGTTAAGAAAGACAGCAGCTTCACCCAGCTAGCGAGAGAGCAACTGCGTAAATCTACATGAGATTCGGTGAATATTGTAAACTTAATGGGTCAAGTAGAATTAAAGATTCAAGATTCTATTGTTTTGTAGTAAAAGCTATTGCAATGTGTTTCCTAGTAAAGGCGGGACTGGTTTGTATTGGTACCAGCTTGTGTACATCGTGGTTTGAATGTTTCAGTATTGTGGAACACCTGGGCAAATTCATTCATAACATTCTGGTTGGAGTTGTCTTAACTTGTTTAAGGAGGAACTGGACAACACCATCACCCAATGGTTGTCCAAGGTTTGTGCTTGTCTCAACATCTAATTCCAATGGGGCGTAATACTCCTGTCCCTCCTCTCTCACTGGGTCAATACCCCAATATCAATGACAATCATTTTTACTTTTCTGCTCCACTTCAAAAATAAACACTACTAGTCTGTTTATTCAGCAAATATACACAGGAGAATGCTAATGAAACCTCCTTGCTGAGTGGCAGCAGAGTAAATAGCTTTCTCCTTTAATAGCAAATCTAGATGAAATCCCTCAGCAAATGAAGCAAAACTAGGCAATTGGACAATAACTTGATGAAAACTCAATTCACAGAAAGCGAGGAGCTCAGGAAAGTCTAGATTATGGAGAATGAATATGACTAACTTTAGATTTGTTCCTTCTTTGTAAGCTTCTGCAACTGGTGTATAATGACGTGCTGAATGTTGGAACAGATTTTATAATAATGCATCTGTTTTAATAGATTACTTGGTTGTGCTTTGATTTTCCATTGTTAAACTTTATGTGGCTTCAAGGCAATCCCACACCTCCACACTATCCAAAAACCATTACTTCACAGGTTCAATCTGACAAAAAGCAGATGCAGGCCCCGTCAGTGCCAGAGAGTTTAAATAGACAAGATCAAAGATGGCAGCTCACAACAGGCATCTAATGGCTCTTTGCATGTGTCCACATTATTGAAACTGTATGCAGGATAGTGAGCACCTATCACATAGGCCGATGCAATTACTTGTGCTTCGTGTCGCTAGAAGTCTCCCACAATAATCAATAGTTTACATGACTGAGTGCAGCAAAATGGTGCATTAGTGGGTACATAACATTAGAGAGGGGAGAGCAACAAGTCTATTACATTTCTGCTGAGGAAAAGGCATTAAAGCTGTTCTGCCTGGCATTCTGCTATATGTGTGTATGTAATAATATGCTCCGTACAGATATTCGCTATGGCTAAGCTAAATAATTGATGCCTCAATGCTTTGGGTTTTGTGTGAGTCTCTGTCAACTTCTGTCCTTGTCAGAACTTAGCAGCTCTGAGTTCATAACTTTAATTATACATTCTCCAGTTTATTTGTTCAGACCTCTGCAATAACCATTAGATACTTATAACCCAAGACACATCCTACACAGTGTCTCCAGCAATGGTGTCTCAGGTGACATTGTAAGAGAGGATTTTACGGCTGCATTTTTTGCTACACTGGTGCCTTTGATGATGAAAAAGGTAGAGAGGTTGCTGTGGATTCCCTGGGCCTGGGGATATGGGACCTACAGGAGAAGACCAATATCATTCAGCCCCTGTGCCTGCTCCACCATTCTACACCACAGCTCAAAGCTGTGTTTTGTGCACTACCCCATATTTCTTGATATCACTCATAACTGGAAATCTATTAATCTCTGTCCTGAACCTACTTTAATGACTGCGCTTCCACAGTCCCCCAACAGACAGAATTCCAAGGTTTCACTGTCCACATCATTTGAGATCAAAATGATTGTCTCTGACTTGAAGAGTATTGCCTGTTTGTCGACCCCATGTATGGCCATAAGGCATGAGATCAGAAGTAGAACATTCTGCCCATTGAGTCTGCTCTACTCCATTCAACATGATCATGACTGATCTGATAATCTAGGTGAAAGCGAGGACTGCAGATGCTGGAGATCAGAGTGGTACTGGAAAAAGCATAGCAGGTCAGGCAAAATCTGAGGAGCAGGAGAATCGATGTTTTGGGCATAAGCCCTTCATCAGGAATGAGGCTTGTGGGATGGGGGGGCTGAGAGATAAATGGAAGCGGGTGGGTCTGAGAGAGAAGATAGCTGGGAATGCAATAGTTAGATGAAGGTGAGGGAGAAGCATGTGATAATCCTCAACTCCAATTTTCGGTCTTTTCCCAAAAAATCCCTGATTCCCTTCCTCATTAGAAATCTGTCTACCTCCGCCATGAATACACTTAATGACCCAGTCTCTACAAATCTCCATGGTAAAGAATTCCACATATCCACTTCCTGCTGAGAAAAGAAATTCATCCTCACTTCTTTTTCAAAAATGAGACCCCTTAATCTGAGATGATGTCCTAAACACGCCCAGAAAGGAGAACTCCCTGTCATAGAATTAAAGTCCCCTAAGAATTTTGTTCATTTCAACGGGTTCCATTCATTCTTCTAAGCTCCAATGAGTAATGCCCAAACATATTCTATGTGTCAATCCAGTTACCCTTCTCTGTACTGCTTCCAATACCATTCGGAAGTTTGTATGAGACCTCTTCGCACTGGCTAAACTCCAGTGAATAAAGGTACAGTCTTCTCAATCTCTCATCACAGGGGAGCCTCACCATCCCAGAAATCAGTCTGGTGAACCTTCACTGCACTCCATCTCTGGCAAGGATCTCCTTCCTTACACAAGAGGGCCAGAATGGTATATTCCAGGTGTGATAAAGACTAACATACCACTTTCCTACTGAATTACTTGCTGCACCTGCATACTGGCTCATTCTGAATGAGGACACCAAGTTAACTTTCGATATTGACGTTTCCAATTTCATACCCTTTATAAACACTCACCTTTGTACCTCCAACCAAAGTGGATAACTCACACTTATCCACATTAGACTGCATTTGCTGTGCTCCCACACGTCAGTGGGCCTGTCTGTATCCCTTTGAATCTTCTTCGCATCCTGTTCACAACTTACATTCCCACCAAATCTGGCATCATCTGCAAGTTTAGAAATATTACACTTGATCACAACATCTGAGTCATTGATATAGATTGTGAATACTTCAGGCCCCAGCACTGACCATGGCATATGAGCAAAAGCTCTATCATTCTAGTAAAATACCCAATTCCATACACTTTCATTTGTTTACTAACTTTTGGTGTGGGAATTTATCAACTGCAGATAAGTGGAGTTGAAATGCCCATCAGCCATGATTGAATGGCGGAGTGGACTCGATGGGCCGAATGGCCTTACTTCCACTCCTATGTCTTATGGTCTTATGGTCTTAAAAGCCTTCTGAAAATCCAAATACATCACATCCATTGATTTAATTTTTATTAATTTGTAGGGTAATATCATCAAACAACCCAATCAAAGTTATCAAACATGATTTCCTGTCATAAATCTGATGTATTTGGATTTTCAGAAGGCTTTTAAGACCATAAATCTATGTTGAGTCAACCCAATCGACCAATTATCCAGTAATCACATCCTCTATAAGAGATCTGAATATGTTCACTACCATTGACATCAAACTAACAGATATTTTGTGTTTTACTTTTCTCTCTCCTTCCTTTCTTTAATAGTGGGGTTACATTTGGAACCTTTTAATCTGCAGGCACCAATGCAGAATGAATAAGCATTTGGAAGATGGTCCCAAAGCATTTACTATCTCTGCAGTCGTCTCTTTCAACACTCTGAGTAGTAGCCATCAGATCCCAGGGATTTGTTAAATTGCAACCCCATCAGCTTTTCTAATGCTTTGTTTTATTAATAGTAATTACTTAAATATTGCTGAAAAATGAGAGATTTTGTCAAAAGTCTTGCATTTTGAATTCATAGGACAATTTGTAAGAAAGCCAATCGAGGGGAAAACCAAATTTGTACTGGATGTTTTTCCAGACCTGACAAGAGGGTTATAAAATCGTGAGGGGTATGTGAGGGTTCATATATAGAGGGGTATAGATTGCATTAATGGTATGTGTCTTTTCCCTAAGATGAGGGATTTCAAGACTAGGGGACATAGAGTTAAGGTGCGAGGAGAGCGATTTCAAAAAATGATGAGAGGCACATTTTGACACAGAAGGTGGTTCAGAAATACCTTCCAGAGGAAGTGGTGGATGTGGATACAGTTACGACATTTAAAAGATATTTGGATAAGTACCTGAATAGGGAAGGTTTGGAGGGATATGGGCCAAGACTAGGGAGGTAGGACTAGTTTAGTTTGGGATTACTTCCAGCATGGATTAGTTGGACTGAAGAGTCTGTTTCTGTGCTATATGATTCTATGTCTCTATAAGAGTGACTGCGTTACAACCTTTCATGAGTTTGTATTATACACAGCAAGAAACAGCCTAATCAGGACAGTTATTTATCTGCAGAGTGGTTTTGATGTGACTTTTGGGCACTTTGAGATGGGGACGGTTCTTGATATGAAGTGGTAGTTCAAGTTCCATCTGCCCTGAGCGTGTGTCTTAACAGGTTGATTGAAAATAAGCATAAATCCAATTTTGTTTTGTTACGTTGAATCAGTACATGTCATATCCTAGCATGGACATTGTCTCTCGGCATTAAGTGTTGTAATATTACTGCATATAGTTTACACTGGCACAGATGAACATCAGCCCCTTGAGTCTACCCTGCCATTCAATAAGATTGTGCTTGTTCTGATAGTGGCCACAATGTCTCACTCTCATTTACTCCTTTGACTCCGTTGTTGGTCAAGAATTCATCTGTATCCAGTGTCCCCTGGGAACAGAGTTCCACAAACCCACAACTCCCCGAGAGAGAAAAAAAATCATTTTCATCATAAATAGGAGACACTTTATTTTTAAACTGTCTCCCCATTCTCAAGTCTCCCGTGCCCTTTGAGCATCACCCCATCACATCCCCTCAAAATCTTAGATATCTCAATAAGGTTAACACGTTACACTTAAATAAAAATGTAGTGAGAACCTGTTGGCAGCTATTTATTTTTGCAATATGTCACAAAGTGATATCACTGTGTAAATGTATATACTGTATGCTGTTTATTTTTCCTCTCTTTTCTATTGATAAAAATTTATAGCCCTGCTTTAATGCGTGGTACAGATACAATAATTCATGTTGAATGTCACATCACAGGAGAGCAGGATGTATTAACACGGTTATTACTACAAGGCTGAGCTGTTGGCCCTGTCACAGCCTCTGCATCAAGACATCACTCAGACTATATATTCTGAATGGTCATACTGCAGTCTCCTCTGTCTCTGAGCAATCCCTGTTCAAACTGTTGGATGAGGGAGATGGCCGTGGTATATTATATTTTCAATGACAGCAAGACCTCCATCACTGGCCACTGACTAAAGAGTCCCTTCCTTTAGAGAAATTCATATTTTTCCCGATCTCAGCTCAGTTACTGTCATGTGAACAGCTGCAGTCTGGACAATTATTTCAATCTCACCTCTTTAGGGAGAGATGATAAACAGGTCATTTTTAACCCTTGCCTGTCTCCAACCTTCCAGTCTCCTGTCATGAATTTTCAGTACTGCTACACATCTACCTCTCTTTCCTGTGATGTTAACCTCTTGCTGGTGGGATTGTACCCAGTACAGAGCCTCCGAGTGGCGTGGTAAGACACAGCTGTTAATACCAATGGCCATCAAGGAGAGGATGATGTCCATCTGGAAATGCTGTGGCCTTGATTGTAATTGTAATTAGGCTCTCTATTAATGATGAGTTCACACAATAAATGCTTCACTCTATTTGATACGGAAGGGCTTCCCAAAGTGGGACTCTGGATCCCAAACTGAATTCATGAACTGTAATTTTTTCCCAAGCTCTAAAGTAGCAAAGACCACCACAGAGCTTCAACTGAATTGTAACAGTATTCTTGTTCTCACACTCTCGCTCTCTTGTTTCCTCCCTGTCTTTCGCAGCCTTGCACTTTCATGTTTTCCCACTGTTGCATTCTCTCAGTCTCACATGTCGCACTTTCACCCTCATACACCCTTGCTCCATTACACATTCTCAACCTATCTGTCTCACTCTTGTGATTCTCACTGAGGGGTTCCAACACTATCAAGCCTCAATATTAAAAATCACACAACACCAGGTTATAGTACAGCAGATGTATTTAGAAGCACTAGCTTTCGGAGCGTCGCTGCTTCATCAGGTAGTCAAAGACGGAGTCGGGCTCTGAAAGCTAGTGCTTCCAAATAAACCTGTTGGACTATAACCTGGTGTTGTGTGATTCTTAATGTCAACCACCTCAGTCCAACACTGGCACCTCCACATTAAGCCTCAATATGGGGTGACAGTGGGCAAAGCTTTAGGAAGTGCTGTGATACTGGGTTGCAGAGTAACAAGAGACTTCAATACAGCAGCTGAGCGCTACACCTACCTATACAGAAAGCCCTCAATCCTGACCTCACAATATCTATAACTGAGGGTAAAACTGGATGTACATTTAATCGCTGAGCTGGAAGGTTCATTTTCAGACGTTTCATCACCGTACCAGACAACATGTTCAGTGAGCCTCTGGACAAAGCACTGTTGGTGTTTCCTGTTTTCTATTTATATGTTTGGGTTTCCTTGGGTTGGTGATGTCATTTCCTGTGGTGATTCATTTCCCATGGTGATGTCATTTCCTGTCCTTTTTCTCAGGGGGTGGTAAATGGGATCCAAGTCAATGTGTTTGTTGAAAGAGTTCCAGTTGGAATGCCATGCTTCTAGGAATTCTCATGCGTGTCTCTGTTTAGCTTGTCCTTGGATAGATGTGTTGTCCCAGTCGAAGTGGTGTCCTTCCTTATCTGTATGTAAGGATACTAGTGAGAGAGGGCTGATTTCTCAGCAACAAACCCAAACAAACAGATAAAACGTGTCCAGAAACCCTAGTCACTCTCCCCTACATCAAAGACGTCTTGGGAATGACTGCCAGACTACTCAGACCCGATGGCATCATGGTAGGCCACAAACCCACCAACACACTAAAACAGCAGCTAATGAACTTGCAAGACCATTTACAGAAAACAAGCAAAACTAATGTCATTTACAAAATACTATGCAAGAACTGTAACAAACACTACATTGGACAAACAGGCAGAAAGTTAGCCACCAGGAAACATGAACATCAACTAGCCACAAAACGACATGACCCTTTCTCACTACTTGCAGATACCAACACTTACCAACAAGTTGTGATAGGCCTGACCCCACAGAAAACCAAATGACAGCCCTACTCAAAAAACTTCAGAAATCTGGAGAAATAAATAAGATCGACTTCCAAAAAATGAAACCAGATGGATCCAACACACCACGCTTCCACAGATTACCCAAAATTCACAAACCAGGAGCCCCCCTCAGACCCATAGTCTTGCTACTCGAAACACCAACTTACGAACTGCCAAGGAGCTACATCAAAGACTAAAACACTTAGTAGAAGACTCACACCACTCCACCCAAGAATTCCTGAAGACCATTAAAGACACCAAGAGAGATGAGGATGAAACAATGGTCTATTTTGATGCAACAGTCCTGTTCACATTCATCATCAACCAAGGAAACACTGACTACACTATTAGAAGAGCCAAAGACACATACACCAAACACCACCAACTTCATCAACAAGGACAGTATTGTCGAGCTAGTGGACCTATGCCTTACCACCCACTTCACCTTCAACAACAAAACCTACAGACAATCCAACAGAACATCCATGGGATCTCCGATATCAGGGTTCCTAGCAGAGGTAGTAATGCAGAGACTTGAACAAACAGCTCTGCCAACCATTCAACCCAAACTTTGGGTCCGCTACATGGATAACACCTTTATCATCACTAAACGAAACAAATTCGAGGAAACCTTCAAGACCATCAATGATACCCTTCCTGGCATAACATTCACTAAAGAGAAGGATAACAACAACAAACTGCCATTCCTAGATGTCACAGTAGAACGAATAGCCAATGGGAAATTCAAACCAACGTCTACATCAAAACAACACATACTGACCAAATACTGAACTATAGAAGCAATCATCCCAACATCCACAAACAAAGCTGCATTAGAATATTATTTCAATGAGCCACCACATACTGCAGCACAGAGGAACTATGCAGAGCAGAGGAAAATCACCTATACAGTGTATTCAAAAAGAATGGGTACCCAATGAACACAGTCCGCCGATTTCCCTCCTACATCAAAGACATCTCGGAAATGACTGCCAGACTACTCAGACCCCTTAGCATCATGTAGCCCACAAACTCACTAATACACTAAAACAGCAGCTAATGAACTTAAAAGACCCTATACAAATAACAAGCAAAACTAATGTCATTTACAAAATACCGTGCAAAGACTGTAACAAACACTACATTAGACAAACAGGCATCCAGAACCTCAACGTGAGTTACAAATCTTCACAAAATCCACTGAGGGTAAAGCTTCAAGCTCAAGAAAGGGACCATTTAAGTTTGGCTGCAGCACACTGAGGGTGGTAATAATTCTAAAGAATGCTCAGAAACTCAACAAAGACAGATAGCGCCAGCAAATTGTGGAGGGATGTCAGACAGTATTTAAAACTGTAAAAGGAACTAGTAAGCTTGATGGCAGATAGGTATTACACCGATACGTTGGTGGCATGTGGGATGGGGATGAAATCTGCTGCTGATTTCCCCCCACCCCCGATAGCTTTTCATGCAAACCCCCAACCTGCAAAACAGCTCCAGGCTTCATTTACCTGAGTGACTGCAAGAATCTGGGCCTCATTCCAGCCTCCCAGTGGTCCTGTGACTGGTCAGCTGCTGTGAGCAGGTTGGACATCCCACCCTTGGGGTCCTGATCCCATCAAAGTCCCACAGGTGGCTTCTTAAATGCCTGATAGGCTTAAGATACTGGTGGGCTCTCCCAGAGGAGAATGACACAGACATCTCGCAGTCCCTTCAGCTGGCAATCGAGAACCTGTTGTCTTGATAAAATTCTTCTCCAGTATTGCATTATTTTAAACGTTATTTCAGCCTGAAAGACACCAGGACCTGTACTACGCGTTGGATTTTACATTTCATTTGTGGATGTTTATTTGTCTCCATTGGGAGATATTTTGTCGTAACATTGTGACTTTTGACAAATATGTGTTAATTGGCAGCTATCTCCAGGTGATGTGATGTATGTGTTGTCAGTATGGAAACCAGGTATTGATTGCAGGAACTGTGGGAGCAAGCTTACAGACTATCACCCCTGCTTTACCACTTCCATTAAGGCATGGTATCAACCCTGGTTCAATGAAGAGTGTCAAGGATATTCCAGCAGTATACCTATAACTGATGTATCAACTTGGTGAAGCTACCAAATAGGACTACTTGCATGCCAAGCAGTCGTGGTAGCAAGTGATCTACAGAATTAGGTGAACCTAATGGATCAGATCTAAACTCTGTAGCTATGCCACATCTAGTTGCAAATGGTGGTGAACAATTAAATGAATAGAGGTGGAGGTTCCACAAATACCCCCATCATCAGCGATGGAAGAACCCAACACATCAGTGCAATCTTCAGCCAGAAGCACTGAGTGAATGATCCATTGCAGCCTCCTCCAGTGGCCCCCAGCATCACCAATACCAGTATTCAGCCAATCTGATTCACTCCACGTCGTCTTCGAGAAACGGTTTGAGACGCTAATACTGCAAAGGCTACAGGCTCTGACAATATTCAGGCAGCAGCTTGAAGACTTGAAGAACTTTCCATGTTTTTTGAGTGCAACTACAAAAACTGGCATCTACCCGACAGCGTGGAAAATTGCCAAGGTGTGTCTTGTACGCAAATGCAGGAAAAGTCCAACCCAGCCAATTAGCGCCCCATCAGTTTACTCTTGATCATTGGTAAAGTGATAGAAGGTGTCATCAACAGTGTTATCAAGCAGCACCTGCTCGGCAAAAACCTGCTCAGTGACGCCCAGTTTGGATCCTCCAGGACCACTCAACTCCTGACCTCATTACAGCCTTGTTCAAACATGGACAAAAGAACTGAATTCCAGAGGGGAGGGGAGAGTGACAGCCCTTCACATCAAGGCTGCACTTGACTGAATGTGGCATCAAGGAGCCCTGGCAAAACTGGAGTCAATGAGAATTAGGAGTAAACTCTCTGCTGGTTGGAGTCATGCCAGGTACATGGGAAAATGATTGTGATTGTTGAAGGTCAGTCATCTTAACTCCAGGACATCTCTAAAGTAGCTCATCAGGGTAATGCCCTAGGCCCAATCATCTTCAGCTACTTCATCAATGCCCTTCCCTCCATCATAAGGTCAGAAGTGGGGACGTTTGCCAATGATTGCACAGTGTTCAGCACCCTTCACAACTCCTCAGATACTGAAGCTGTCCATGCCCAAATGTAGCAAGATTGAGACAATATCTAGGCTTGGCCTGACAAGGGGTATGTGATATTCATAGTGTTAATATACCAGGCAATGACCATCTCCAACAAAAAGGGAATCTAACCATCAGCCCTTGACATTCAACATCCTGAGTGTTACCATTGATAATAAATTGAACTGGACTAGCCAGACTAATACTGTGGCTCCAACAGCAAATCAGATGCTAGGAATCCTGAAATGAGTAACTCACTTCCTGTCTCCCCAACTACAAGATACAAGTCAGGAGTGACTCCCCACTTGCCCGGATGGGTGCAGCTCCAACAAGCTTGACACCATCCAGGATGAAACAGTCCATTTGAAGGACACTACGTTCACAAACACTCACTCGGTCCATCACAGAAGCAACAGTGTAGTCAATCTTCCTTTGACAGCAGCCTCCAAACTCACGACAACTTCTTTCTGAAAGGACAAGGGTAGCAGAGACATGGGAACACAAGAATGTGCAATTTTCCCTCCAGCTTCTTCCCATCCTGACTTGGAAATCTATCCTTCAGTGGTGCCAGGTAAAAATCCTGGAATTCTCTTCCTAACAGAATTGCGGGTATACCCACACTAATTGGACCACAGCAATTCAAGAGGGCAGCTCACCACCACCTTCTCAAGAGCAGCAATGCATGGGTAATAAATGCTGGTCCAGCCAATTACACATCCACATCCCATGATGCGACTTCTTCATCCATCTTACAGCAACGCAACCTGCTCTCTGTCCACTTTGCAAAGGGGAAGCGTGTCTGGATGTAAGTGATTTGTGCAAAATCTTTCAAGCCAGTGCAAAGCTCTCCAGTATGTGTCATGTCACTCTCTGTAGACCTCAACAATTGTGTCCCACTCTGACAAGCAACTGAACAGCTCTAGAAACACCACAACAGCAATACACCAAGCATCAATCATTAAGTACTGAAGAAGGGTAACTGGATCTGAATTGTTAACTCTGCTTTCTCTCTACAGATGCTGCCAAATCGACTGAATTTCTCTCGCAACATCTGTTCTTGTTTCTGATTTCCAGCATCAACTGCTCTTCCATTTTTTCATCAATCATTAAGTAACCTGAAAGTAGTTAGTAATTCCTTTGAACAGTTCTTTTCATCGTTGGGTAAATATTGAGCTACACATGCTTAAAAGACGTTGTTAGCTGGAGTGTTAACTTCTACAATGATACTATGGGTGTTCACATCAATGTTATTACTAATAGTTGGCATCATAATTGTCTTATTCTGTATTTGTCCATTTGACACTTTCTCTCCACATGTTAACCTGCTCTTCAAATGAAATCCAATGCATCTAACAATTGAAATGCACAAGCATTTAGAAGGCCAAGTCACTCATAAAACTCAAAAACTGGGCACGAGACTGCCCTTTTACTGCCTCAGTCTTTCACATGAAACATTAAGCAAAGGTCATGTCCACTTGATTAACAGGATGTAAAGGTCTAAACAGCAGTAATTCAAGCAAGGAGTTTTCCCAGTCTGAATAATCTCCTCTCAAGGTAAAAGTCACCAGGCTTTCTGACCAGCAGAAGACAGCAGGCATGGAGTGTCTGTTGCATTTTCACCAACTGGGTCTGATCGTAATCAGGCAGAACTGGGTTTGACATAGAGTTGACATTTAAATTGTCCTCGTAACGCCAGCAATGCGACCGACACATTTTCATTTACAGCCGGCTTACCAAGTTCGGCCTCTTTCAGGCAATGGATTCCTGTTAACATGGAAATCTGTCTCCAATCGTTTGAATTGGAGCCTGGTTTCCAGTTTGGATTGGAGCTGTCACTTGTCCAGTTGCAGGTACTGAAGTAGAGCAAGCCTAACGATACATCAGCGGGAACTTTTCGAGTAAGGATCCATCATAAACTCCAGATTAGTTTATGATTTGGAGATGCCGGTGTTGGACTGGGGTGTACAAAGTTAAATATCACACAACACCAGGTTGTAGTCCAACAGGTTTAATTGGAGCACTAGCTTTCGGAGCGCTGCTCTTTCAACAAGTGATTATGGGTGTGGAGTGATTATGTACTCCACACCCACCTGATGAAGAATTGCACTCCGAAAGCTAGTGCTTCCAATTAAACCTGTTGGACTATAACCTGGTGTTGTGTGATTTTTAACAGATTAGTTTAAGAATAGATATGGAATGTTCACGAACAGATATAATTAATGTAAAAGATTTCACTTTCAACATAACGCTCCAGGCAGTTATTATTCTCACAACACATCACTGCCAGAGCAGACAGCTGCTTGCTGTAATCTAGAGCAGTCTATGATTCCTGGAAGAGGGTGCAGTCAATCCTTACTGTAACAGAGCCCCATTGTAACTCCAAGAGCTGTGTTCACTGACATAGGGTGCAACACCTTTCATTTAGATGGATAACCCCTTTTAAGACCCGCTGACAACTAATGCTAATAAAAAGTAAAAAATGATAGTGTTTGCAGTAACCTTGAAGGGAGTCTGGAATCACAGAGATGACAAGGTTGGCATTTAATGGATACAGGTGTCCTTCGATGTGATAGGTTTCTGTCAGTGTGAACTGGCTGATTAAATTCCAAAAGTCTGCACTGAGCACTTAGGTCTAATATTGCGATATTGCTGACATTGGTGCACTGTCCTCTGAATACAAGCTCTCATTACTTGAACTGATCCATCAGGCCAGCTGTCACATTCTGGAAAATGATGGTTCTGGCATTCATGTATTTTGTGAGACAGGAGTCTGATTAACTGACAGAATGGCAGCTTGGAGTGTGAATTCATCAAACCGACACAGTTCTTTGTCTGACGAACAGACTGTTTTTAATATTTACACTTCAGAAAACAACAGTTTGATAAACTGCCTGACTAACATTGTCCACATCCATCAACTGAACTATTCTTTAATATAGCTCATCACATAAGGGAGATCACCTCTTGGTGTACACTCTGAAACACCAGCAAACCCTGCTCATTATCAACCGAGCATCATCTGTGAGACTGAAAGTCCTGAATACATTTATTCAATATGGACTCACTGATGTTCTCGTCAGAGGTTTTGTAGGGTTCTAGCACCTACCTAGATGTTCCAGGTTCAAAACCCACCACAGAGCTTGGTTATGATGGAAGTGTTTGTAACATGAACAAATGGGTGACTGCCAACCTATCAGTCCTTCCAACAGCCTGTTGACAGGAGGTAAGGGCAGGAGAGCCTTCTACCACTGTCAAACCACTGCCGCATTTCACACACAAGACTGGACCAATCTGTTGGAATCCCATGACCAACCCTCACAGGTAAAGATAAGAAATAAGACGCACAGATATAATGGTGGTGTCAGTAATTCTTTGTGATATACTGAACAGCGCCCGGTTCACTGGTGAGATAATGGGGCTGTAACCGTTTCAGGATGAGATGATCTCAATTTTGTTGTTCTACAAAGGGGCTGCATTAATCTACGTGTAACAGGGATGAATGTAGTTCCATGGGGATATGATGATGAGATAAGACATATGAGTCAGAGTAGGCCACTCAGCCCATTGAACTTCTTTCACCATTCAATAAAATCATGGCTGATTTTTGACTTCAATCTGCTCCCCATATAGTCTTAAACCCAACAATCTCTCTAATCATGGTGACAGATTAGATTCTGCTAATTTGAAAGCAGTGTATATTTCCATAATGATTGTATCAGAGTGTCTCTGGTAGCACTGTGATATCCTGGGGGCATCTTTGGTTTCACGGGGTAATAAATGGCATGTTGCTCATTCCCTTATGTTACAAAAGGATCTTATCTGATTGCCAAGTTGTGTAATGTGTGGTCTAGGAGAAAGTGAGGACTGCAGATGCTAGGGATCAGAGCTTAAAAATGTGTTGCTGAAAAAGCGCAGCAGGTCAGGCAGCATCAAAGGAGAAGGAGAATCGACATTTCGGGCATAAGCCCTTCTTCAGGAATCTGTAGTCTGTTTTCTCTTGGTTATAGTTTGAGGATACTGTCTAATTAAAATAAACAAGTGGTTATCTGTGACTAAAACAGGGAATATTTACTGACCCTGGTTATATAATAAGAATGTACTTACCACATGATGATGTAATAGGCATATAGAAATTATATGGTAACGTAATCTAGACACTCTGTTACAATGCTACGCGAAGGTAATGTTCTGTTTAATTGATCATCTGATGGGGATGGAATTGTTGTGATGGGTGTTACAACTATTGGGTCAAATTGTAGTCACTTTGATTCCACCAATGAAGGACTCTGTTTTCTCAGGTAATTTGCACGAACAATGTACATTTCTCATTCACAGAGTCTGTAGTTCACTGGAAGGTCTGTATTGATTGCACATCCCTAATTGTCCTTGAAGAAGTGGTAGTAGAATTGGTGTGGTCCATATGTTGTCGCTACACCCACAGTGCTGTTAGGAAAGGTTTTCCAAGCTTTGACACAATGGCAGTGAAATAACAATGTTATAATTCCAAGTCACGATGGAGGTGATGTTTCCATAATGCTGCTGCCCTTGTTCTTTAAGGTGGTGGTGGTTGACAGTTTGAAAAGTGCTAATAAAAGAGATTTAATGTGTGCATTTTATTTTTGCTGCTCTTTTTAGATCAGTGGCAAAATGCTAAGGTATGATTTGGTGAGAATTACAGCATCAGACTGTTGTGTTGCTTGACTTGACTGTGACCCAACGCTCATTGTTCACACAAGCCCACAGATAATAATAAGAATGCCTTTGCAGTGTCGGACAAGTAAGTTGTGCCGTTGTTGTTCCTGGTGCCTGGTCAATGCTCGATCCAGTTTTATTCCTAATGAACGTTTCTGTTGCTGTGTGGTATGACTGGTTAGTTTGCCATTCAGAAGGCAGTTAAGAGTCTACACAATGCGCTGGCTATGGAGACACTGTAAGAGAGGATGGGTAAAGACAACAGATTTCTTTGACAGGCTATTTTTACAACAATCTGGCAGTTTCATTGTCATCATCATCATCTTATCCATAATTACAAATTATGCTTAAATTTTCCCAGCTGCCATTGTCTTGTCAAGAGGGCATTAGTCTGGACCTCTATATTATTCATCCAGTAATTTTTTGTGATGTAATATCCATTCTGCACACCATTAAAGGGATTTGGACTATTTCTTGACTAAGATAGGGGTCACATCATCTGTTATGATCCTTGTAGAGATTGATAAGTATTTAAGGGCTCTAATAGAAAGAAAACAGTTGGCTCGGATTCCAGTTTATAAAACATTCGCAGCAACAAAGCAACAAAATCAACACTGCTCAAACGTTAACTAACAGGGCAAAACATCTTTCAAATAAAATAGCAAATTTCACTCTCAATAAACAATGCAGCAAAGTTTCTTAGTTACAACAATTGCATTAATTTCTGAACAAATGTGAGACTGTATGAAAGACCGCAATCTTTCCATTGTGGTCCCCACTATGTACAACTTCTCTCTTCACGCTCAAACATTTTGACCCTTGAATGCACCAAACAAGTTTTCCATCCAAATTCTCAGATTGTCATCCGCAAAGTGCATGTTTCCAAACCCTCTTTCACTTGGTTACAATAGTTTGGGTGGCACAGAGACATCCCTCTCTGAGCACTTTAAATGGCCTGGTGGGGTCTGGCGCCAGAGGCTCTTGCCCAACCTCCAATCCATTTCTCCTCATGTCTTCAGCTGCCTGCCTTTCCCAATGAGAGCACACGCAGTGCGAACGCAGTCACAGCTCTGTTCTCAAAGATCTGCTTAAACACCAGAATCTACTAGAAGACCACAAAAAAGAAACATTTCCCCTCCAGAGAGAACCATGCTAGTTTCTCGGTGTGTTCAAAGTGGCCATTTAGAAAATTTAGGCTGACTTGGTCCTTCTGCAATTACCCTTTGCTCCTTGATTGTTTACACCAGCCCCTGGGAAATATCAATATTGAGTAGATTTACAAAGGGAACCTGGACAATATGATCTACTGAGTGGTTGTGAAAATCAGTAAGATTTGTTGAGATGTTATCCCTCTGGTTGCTTTTCAGACTGGAGATCTATGACCAGCAGTCTGCCACAAGGATCGGTGCTGGGTCCACTGTTTTTTGCCATTTATGTAAATGATTTGGATGTGAACATAGGAGGCATGGTTGGTCAGTTTGCAAAGGACACCAAAATGGGAGGTATAGTGGACAGCCAAGAAGGTTACCTCAGATTACAATGGGATCTTGATCAGATGGGTCAAGGAGTGGCAGATGAAGTTTAATTTAGATGGATGTGAGGTGCTGCATTTTGGAAAGGCAAATCAGGGCAGGACTTATACATTTAATGATAAGGTCCTAGGGAGTGTTGCTAAACAAAGAAACCTTGGAGTGCAGGTTCATAGTTCCTTGAAAGTAGAGTGGCACTTAGACAGGATAGTGAAGAAGGCTTGCCTTCATTAGTCAGTGCGTTGAGTATCGGAGTTGGGATGTTATGTTGCAGCTGTACAGGATATCGGTTAGGCCACTTTGGAATACTGCGTCCCATAGGCAGGATGTTGTGAAACTTGAAAGGGTTCACAAAAACTTTACAAGGACGTTGCCAGGGTTGGAGGGTTTGGCCCACAGGGAGAGGCTGAACTGGCCGGGGCTGTTTTGCCTGAAGTCTCAGATGCTGAGGCATGACCTTGTGGGAGTATATAAAATTATGAGGGGCATGGAGAGGATAAATAGCCAAAGTCTTTTTCTCAGGATAGGGGAGTCCAAAATTAGAGGGCATAGGTTTAGAGTGAGAGGGGAAAGATTAAACAGGGATGTAAGGGGCAACTTTTTCACACAGATGATGGTGTGTGTATGGAGCGAGATCCAGAGGATGTGGTGGAGGCTGGTACAATGACAACATTTAAAAGGCATCTGGATGGGTATATGAATAGGAAGGGTTTAGAGCTGGCAAATGATTTATTTCAGATATCTGATGGGTATGGATGAGTTGGACTGAAGGGTCTTTTTCCGTGCTGTACATCTCTATGACTCCTTCATTGGACCAGGATCGTTTGTCTCATGCTGAAGATTATGCGAATGGGGAAAGGGTTTAAGGTGGGTGGTGGTGTGAGAAGATGGATTGCCCAGCTTGTATGAGGTGTGGGAGAAGTCCCAATGGACTGGCTGACCTATCCCTGATCATCACAATGGCAGGAATGATGGGCTGAGTGGCCTCTTTGTGTATTTGCAGTGATTGCATGGCTAGAGTAGTGGCATTGCTGGCTGAGACAGAAACAACTAACTCAACACCATTGCATTGTTGTTGGTCAATGAACAATTGACAATAGGTGCAGGAATAGGCCATTCTGCCCTTTGAGCCTGCACCACCATTCATTATGATCATGGCTGATCATCCTCAATCAGTATCCTGTCCCTGTCTTATCTCCATAACCCTTGATTTCACTATCCTTGAGAGCTCTATCCAACTCTTTCTTAAACAAATCCAGAGACTGGGCCTCCACTGCCTTCTGGGGCAGAGCATTCCACACACCCACCACTCTCTGGGTGAAGAAGTTTCTCCTCATCTCTGTCCTAAATGGCCTACCCCTTATTTTTAAGCTGTGTCCTCTGGTTCGGGACTCACCCATCAGCGGAAACATGTTTCCTGCCTCCAGAGTGTCCAATCCTTTAATAATCTTATATGTCTCAATCAGATCCCCTCTCAGTCTTCTAAACTCAAG
>NC_057736.1:43918125-43966019 GCF_004010195.1 Chiloscyllium plagiosum | reverse complement strand
GCAGCATCTTTCCCACCACTGAGGTCAGACTAACTGGTCTATAATTTCCTGCTTTCTCTCTCACATCTTTCTTAAAAAGTGGTACAACATTAGCCACCCTCCAATCCGCAGGAACTGATCCTGAATCTATCAAACTCTGGAAAATAATCACCAACGCACGATTTCTCGAGCCACCTCCTTCAGTACCCTGGGATGTAGACCATCAGGCCCCGGGGACTTATCAGTCTTCAGACCTAACAGTATCTCCAACACCAATACAAGATGGAAGCACAGGGACCATTCCGTCTCAGGTTAGAGAGAGGTTGGAAGGAGCTGATGCTGGTGTCAGTTGATGTAAGGGTAGGCTCTGATGTCAGTTACAAACAGCAGGCAGAGCCCCCTCTATATATATATATAGTGAAGGAGGCCTCAGATCTCTACAGGCATCACTGCTGCCTCCCCTATATTCTCCTCCTTGGTTGAGGAGTGTGGCTTATCCAAGTCCTCTGGCTGGGAAGCCTCCTCTCTCTGCTGTGGGAGGTTCTGTAGAGAGGAGTGTGTAACAATGATCCTTGAATTTTTCACTGGGACTGACTGCAACAACACCATTGGGATATTGTGGGCAAATGGATCTCATTGCCAATGAGACCAACTGTTCACTTGGTGTTGGCCCAAGTCAGCCTGTGACAACCATTATAATGAGGGCTCCTTACTCGCATCATTAGCCAGTAAGGAATGAGACTCTGTTGTCATCAAGGATCTACCCCTGAAGGTTTCAGGACAGGGAAGTGCGTAAGTGTTACAGCTGTACCTGAGGATCCAGTCAGATGGCTGAGGCGATGTTTACAGCAACCCAAGTACAAACTCCTCCCGGTTAGGAGGCTTTGGGCTTTCATTGCAGCATCACTGCACTGTAGTATGTGGTGGATTTGTGAACAGCTTGACATACCTGGTTTTTAAGAGATCCCTACAGTATGGAAGCAGGCCACATGGCCAATCGAGTCCACACTCATCCTCAAAAGAGCATCCCATCCAGACCCAAACCCTCATCCAATCCCCATAGCCCCACATTTCCCATGGCTAATCTACCTAGACTGCACAACCCTGGACACACTGGGCAATTTAGCATGGCCAGTCCATCTAACCTGCACAGCTTTGGACTGTGGGAGGAAATTGAAGAATCCATGCAGACACGGGGAGAATGTGCAAACTCCCCACCTGAGGCTGGAATCAAACATGTCTCCCTCAGTGCTAACCACTGAGCCGCTGCGCTACTTCTGGTTTTGAAAACTCTCTGACCTTCTTGACCAAAATCTTGGTGACCCTTTTTTAACGCAGTGATAAGTGACTGCCTGGAAGACCTCTCACACACACACATTGCTGGTGGTCCTCTCGGCAGTGACATTCCACACTTCTGGCATTCTGTGTTATCCCACTCCTGTGGCCCTCAGACCATCCAGATCACCGCCACAATGCGTCCCTGTTTTGACAAAAGGGCATCACAGTCACTAAGCTGAGGGCAAAGGCAGAGGAACTGAGGCAATAAAGAGAGAGGAACTGATGAGCAGTTCAGAGTAGCAGAAAGGCAGCCCAGATCAACTAAGTCACTGAGCAGAAGGGTCAAAGTGAAGCCTTTCGGATCATGGATCTCTTTGCAAGCTAAAACAGAAGAACCAGCACCTCAGACACCGTGTGGATTAGCAAGGCCTAGCATCAAACATGGGACATCTCGTGCATGGGTCTCAAAGAGGACTGAGGCAGACATGAGAACCGTCACCCCAGAAATCCTGGACACTTAGTGGAGGAGGAAAGGCACAAAGGAGGCTGGACCAGGGACCAAAGTTATCAATACAGCACCTCACTGAGGAGCTACTGGCTCCACTGGCGTAGGTGCCCCAACATCAGCAGCCCATTGAAGCGAGGTTGGAAAACAGTCACTCTGTCCCTATCACCATCTACTAAGCTGTTGCTGCATGATGCCTTCCTAAGGCTTGTCCTTTCTGTCCAGAGCCTCTTGTCGAAGCTGCCCTGGATAATAAGGTCAGCACCCCACAGATATTTTCTCATCGACCCTTTCAGAGAAGTTATTACACACATCGGGATCAGCTAGGACTTGAACTTGGGCATTCTGGTCTAGAGGTAGGGCCACTACCACTGCACTACATGGACTTTAAACATCTTCAGCTAGTACCATTGGAATCAAGGAGGACAAACAAATCCAGTTAAATATTCTTCATCATCCTGTTATAACACATGCAGGTGGAGCAGGTGGGACTTGAACAGTGGCCTAGACTGATACCATTAAAAGGGACTGGTAGGTGTGAATCTATCCAAGGTATCTCAGATGGTTCCATAGGACATGATCACTACAGATGCCACACTGACAGAATGATCCTCTTGGAGACATACAAATGTGTACAAATAGTAAAAATGATTGATTAAGTATGCTATATCACAAATGGTTTGCCTGAGGTCTGTTGTAACTCTCAGTACTATAAATAAACGTTAGCTAGCAGGCAAGGGATCTGACCTTCCATGTAAACTGTGCAATAAGAAGGCATTCAGAATATAGCCCGAACATATCAAACACCATATATAGGCTCATACGTATGGCGTCGCAGGTAAACTAAACCACGGTATTTTTTTAAGATATATTTTGCCATGGAGTGTGAGGGATTTGTTTCATAGCTGAATACCAATGTCATTTTGAGTCATTTACTTCAGCTGATGGCTATGTGTCTTTGCTTATTGGTACACAGTGTAACAGGAGCATCACACATATACAGCTTCCCCTTCAACCTGTCACAAGCACGTCACTAGTCTGCATGATACTTTCCACTGAGTCCAGGCAGTGCCCAACAAAACTGTGGAGGAAGTGGATTTTTTACAATCTGCATCATTGCATAAAAGTAGTGACTAGAAACCCAAAAAAACCTGAAGGGGTTTGAACACACAGGTTTACCCCAGTAAGATGAGATCTTGTGAGAAAACGGAGATAGTCTATATTGAGCATAACCATATGCATAAGATGTTAAGAGAGGACACCTGACCTTGAACTTTTTAGATCCCAGCTCCAGTTTAATGTGATATGACTTCATTGTGTCTTAGCTCCGTTTGGACATGTTCAGTAGTTACACACAGGATAAAGGTATAATTCCTTTCGAGCTCCTGAAAATAATGAGGATTTCTTTTTCAATAGAGCAGATGACACTTGTTGCCAAGTTTTAGATTTGGTGTTGATTTCTCAATTTCAGTGACAGTAAATGAGGATGTTAAAATTATTTTTGTCTTCAGAAAGCATATCCCAATGTGATAAATCCGTGTTTTGAATGAATTGTTATGCTCTTTCCAGAGTTTGTTTGAAGGTGGAGCATGTCATACAATTCAAACATTTTTTTCAATTCTTTTCTGGATTCTGTGCTTGATAGACAGCTGCTTTTGAATTTAACAGACAATTATTCAAACTCGGCAAAGTCTTGCTAACTTTATTGAAGGGATGTAACAACCAGAACTTTTCAAACTGATACAGCTTCTTTTATTTCTGGTGGTTTTGATGACTCATGTCATCACAATAAACCTCACAAAAAAAGGATGATTACATAAGGAGATTGATTACAATTAATTCAGTGTGGTTTCAGACCATGATTTACCATGAAAGGAATTTAGAAAGTTGAACAACTACAGCCAGAATGTATGTGAGGTTACGGGCATTTATTCATCATCAATTCACACTTAAATCAATTCGTGTTGGTTAAAACCTAAAGGGACTTCTGTGCACAGTTATTTTGATACTACTCAATGATAAGGTGGATCCTGTGGGCGAACAGAGTGGAAATGATAATTTGAGCATTTTAACAGACATTCAGTTTGTCACGACCACTTGTGCCCAGAGTGATGTGGGACATGCAATTTGTTTAGCCCCCTGATAATTTTGGAGTGTTCCAAGTTGAAAAAAAATTTGAACACTTTATTCTTTGCGTATCAGGAATTACTAACCAAACACTGCACACCACTTCCTTCTAATCCATCTGCTCTCCAAATTCTAACGAGAAGCCTTGCATTCATCCCTTTCCTACTTTGGCAAAAACCTCCCCACCCAACAGATCTCACCTCCTGACTTGCATCCATGTCCTCTTCTTCCTGGGATTTCTTGCAGGACCGACTACGGTCAACACTGAGTTCTGGGTGTGGCTGGGAGTGAGGTTTCATCTACACAGATTGGCGTACAGCACTGCCGTCCACTGAGGGTGGGTATTACACATTCTGCCAATTCAGCCTGCTCATCAACTATCTGCCAACGTTCCTTTGACACTGGTGAGGTGAGGTGAGGTGAGGTGAGGGGAGGGAGGCAAACAATTTTGCACCCTAAAATGCTCCCATCCCCCAACTACTGTAAACCCCGCCCCAAGTTTAATAAAAGATCAAAAATGGGATAAGAGTCTTCTCTGCACTTTCAATAAAGTGCCTGCACAAGACAACATTAAGAATGTTGACAGTTCACAACTGGAAGTGTTCCATGTCTTCATCCACATGGTAAACTCCAATACCTGCAATGCCCTCATTTACCAATATAATTCTGGGGCAGCACAGTAGCTCAGTGGTTAGCACTGCTGTCTCATAGTGCCAGGGACCTGGGTTCAGTTCCACCCTCAGCTCAATGTCTGTGTGGAGTTTGCATATTCTCCCCATGTCTGTGTGGGTTTCCTTTGGGTGCTCTGATATCCCCCCACAGTCCATAGATGTGCAGGCTAAATTTCCCCATTGTCAGAAATCACAGGTTACCAGGTTATAGTCCAACAGGTTTATTTGAAATCACAAGCTTTTGGAGCGAAGCTCCTTCTTCAGGTGAAGTGAGAGTGAAGCACACAGGCACAGAATTTATGGGCGGAGAGTTCAAAAGATCATAGAAATGGTGTGAGTGCAGTATTGAATAATAAGTCTCTGCAGGTGACCAAGAGTGTTAGACGGGGTGAGTAAAGTGCCAGCAGCTGAATAACAAGTGAAGGGATGACCTATAATCCGATTAAATGATCAACTCATTGATAGCCACTTCTGACGTGCCACAGCAAAAAACCGCAACATTAATATAATATCACTAGGGTGTTATGGTACTGCTTTGTGATCGCCCATTATTTCAAACACAAAGCCTGGCCTGCCACAGGGTAGGGGAGGGGCCATCAGTGAATTTTGTCCGAGGTCGGTCACAGCTTCCAGAAGCTGAGTCTTCACGAAGGTAGAAACATAGAAAATAGAAGCGGCGTAGACCATTCAGCCCATCGAATCTGCTTCAGCATTCAAAACGGCTAATCCACAAGGGTGGTACAGTGGCTCAGTGGTTAGCTCTGCTGCCTCACAGTGCCAGGGACCCATGTTCGATTCCAGCCTCGGGTAACTGTCTGTGTGGAGCTGAACGTTCTCCCCATGTCTGTGTGGGTTTCCTCCAGGTCCTCCGGTTTCCTCCCACAATCCAAAGATGTGCAGGTTAGGTGGATTGACCATGCTAAATTGCCCGTAGTATTCAAGGATGTGCAGGCTGGGTATGTTATCCATGGGAAATGCAGGGTCACAGGGAGAGGGAGAGGCGGGATGCTGAGTCTGAGTGGGATGTTGGTTGGAGGGTTGGTCCAGACTTGATGGGCCAAATAACCTCTATCTGCATGTGAACTGTCTGTGGTAGAGAATTCTATAAGCTCACAAGTCCCTGAATGAAGATATTTCTCCCCAAAATGGCCTACCCTGTGTTGCAAAATTGTGACCCCTTATTCTAGACCTTTCACCGAATCTTATCAGCACTGTCAGAGCTCTCTCTTACTCATTGAATAAATTGAACACAGGCCCAATCAAACCAATCCCTGCCCTTCATTGCACTCCCTCGATGACAAGGAGGGCCAGGCCAAGAAACCAGGGCCCTCCCCCATTGCTGCTGTTGACCTGGGCTTCCAGCTCTCCCCTGCAGTACACACACAACCTGAGGACAGAGACTCTGTCCCTGCCTGAGAACACCCTGTTTCCCCTCGGCCTTTCACACCATTTCGAGAACATTCTGTCTGGATGTATCTCTACCTGGTATGGCAACTGTACCATTCAAGATCGGAAACGGTTACAGAGAGTGTTGAACTCGGCCCGGACAATCACAAAGGCCACCCTCCCATCTATAGAATCCATCTACCAGGATTCAAGGGAAGGCCGCCAGCATTCTCAAAGACCCATCCAACCCTGGCAATGTTTTTCAACAACCTCTACCATCAGGGAGAAGGTACAGAAGCCTGAACACACACACCAGCCGGTTTCAGAACAGTTTCTACCCTACTGTTGTTAGAATACTGAATGGACTCACAAACTCTCAACATTCGTCTGTACCTGTGTTTTTGTTTTTGCCGCTGTTTACCTATTATTTACTTACTGATGCTACTTAACTCTGTGATCTGCCTGTGTTGCTCGCAAGACAACGCTTTTCACTGTGTGCGGTACACGTGACAATAAATTCAATTCAATTCAATTAATATAGTCCCATTTACCAGCATTTATGCCTCTAAACCCTTCCTATTCATGTATTCATACAGATGCCTTTCAAATGCTGTAATTGTACCAGCTTCCACCACTTACTGTGGCAGCTCAATACATACATGTACCACTCTCTGCATGCAAAAGTTGCCCCTTTTATCTCCTCTTAAATATTATTGAGGGTTTCTTCCTCTTCTACCCTTACAGGCAGTAAGTTCCACATACACACTACCTTTTGAGTGAAGAGTTTTCCTCACATCACCCTTTCACCTTCTGCCTCTTTTCTTAAAAGATCTATGTCCCCTAGCCACCCATTCGTCCATCATAAGATAATATTTTGTCCTATTTACCCTCTCTATGTCCCCTCCCCCCCTCATAATTTTATACATCTCAATCATGTCCCATCTCAGTCTTCTCTGCTCTAGGGAAAACCCCCCAGTATCCAATCTCTCTTCATCACTGAAATGCAACTGCCCAGGCAACATCCTGGGAAACATCCTGAACATATCAACACCCATTAACTTTTGGGGAACAGGGATTCAGAATTCCAGTGTGTGAGTGAAAAGTTACTTCCTGAATTGAAAGAGGTTTTGCCAGAGATTTGAAGCCATTGATTAATGCAAATGTTGAATTGCAATGAAATGAACATAAAACATCATTGAAAAAGAAACCCTTTATATTTGCACTTCTGGCATTCCCCTGATGGCTGAAGAGTTTGATTTTCTCCTTGAAGGCGAGTTTCAGCAGAAAACCTTCTTAATTTCATTAGAACTGATTATCAGTCTCATGAATAAAGATTTTGATTAAACACAGTTCTACAAATGTGCTGCACAGATGCAGGCGGAGGAAGGGTGTTTCTGATGTTGGGCTTTATTCCATAGGCAATTAAAATCAAAATCAGAAAGTATCATTTTCACAGCGTACACGAGAAGTAATAAGTTTGAGATGTTGACTGAAGCTCTCCAGATCACATGCGATGGTAGTGTCACCTCATTTTAATTGTTCAGTCTGGGTGGTACTGTAATTAAAATTCACAAAATTAGAGCTCTATTGTATGTACAGCTTACAGTCTAATAATGGTGGCTTATTATTTTTCAGGTATGAGGAACATTTAAATTCAACACAATTTAAATTTGTTATGCATTCTTTTACATGGACCTGTACGCAACAATATGTTCATTGATTCTTTCAATTTGTTCACATTGGGGTTCATTTTAAATTCACTGCTGAAGCATGAAAGTCACGTTTATTATAGAAACTGCCTCAATGGTCTTTATTATGAAGATCTATTATAAGAGCTGTCTAGCATTTGGTGTTACAAGGTCCTGTTATACAAAATATACAACGGCGTTCATAACAACTGCTTTCTGGCCTGATTGGTGAGTTGAAAATTATTCCTTCCCATTGTCATTTCCTGTTTTCAATGCTTGACCCTGCTTGCTAGCTATTGTGACCAAACCAATCCCCTACCCCCTCTCCCCCCTGCCACCCTGTTCCCCGGTGAGGTTCCCCCATTTTTATAGTTCTTGTTAGGTTAACCCAAATGGTCCTGCCCCTACCTGAGGAGGGATGAACTTCCACTCTGCCAGCTTCGTATAACCACCCACCTTCTCGGCTGGTCACAACATCCCTTAGTTTTGTCTTTTTGACTCAAATGACTTTATACTTTAAGTGGCACCAATTTTACTCGGCTTTATCGATTTATTGAAAGAGTGAGTTATTATGTACTAAACATGAAAACATAATAACTGATCAGACGTAAGAGGAGAGTCCGGCAAAATTAAGTTGGTTACCGCATCTAATCTACGACATTCGCTGCTCACAATGTGGTCTCCTCTACATTGGAGAAACAAAGCAGACACTGGGTAACTGCTTAATAGGTCACCTATGTTCTGTCTGCAAAAAAGACCCTGATGTTCCAGTTGCCTACCAATTCAACACTACACCCTGTTCCCTGGCCAACATCTCTGTCTCAGGCTTGCTGCAGTGTTCCAGCGTAAGCTGGAAAAACGCCACCATATTTTCTGCTTGGGGACGCTACAACCTTTTGGTCTCAATGTCAAGTTCAATAAAGTTAGGCCTTGAGCTGTCTTATGTCCCAGCCCCCAGCCTCAACCCAGCAGACCATGTGAGCACATCGTCTGCTTGTACGCACAAGGGAAAGTGAGGACTCCAGATCCTGGAGATTAGAGTCGAGAATGTGGTGCTGGAAAAGCACAGCAGGTCAGGCAGCATCCGATGAGCAGGAGACTTGATGTTTCAGGCAAAAGCCCTTCATCAGGAATGAGTACACACTACACATTGTTAGTCACTAACAGTCACCATGAACAACTATTCACCAACCCAGCCAGACTGTTAATCCACACCTTTGTCTGACCAACTGTGGGCTCTATCCCCAATCACTTATTATTTACTCCTTACCATTTCCCCCCAACCTATCTTCTTCATAAAAAATGAAATTTTCCTCATTGCGATCAGTTTTGAGGAAGGGTAACTGGACTCGAAACAATAACTTTGATTTTTTTCCATAAAGACTGCCAGATCTGCTGAGCTTTTCCAGCAACTTCTGTTTTTATTGTGGTTCTGATCGCCGAGCTGGAAGTTTTAGTTGCAAACGTTTCATCCCCTGGCTAGGCAACATCATCAGTGCTTGGGAGCCTCCTGCGAAGCGCTTCTTTGATGTTTCCTCCGGTGTTTATAGTGGTCTGTCCCTGCCGCTTCCGGTTGTCAGTTTCAGCTGTCCGCTGTAGTGGTTGGTATATTGGGTCCAGGTCGATGTGTTTATTGATGGAGTTTGTGGATGAATGCCATGCCTCTAGGAATTCCCTGGCTGTTCTCTGTCTGGCTTGCCCTATGATAGTAGTATTGGCCCAGTATTGGGTCCAGGTCGATGTGTTTGTTGATGGAGTTTGTGGATGAATGCCATGTCTCTAGGAATTCCCTGGCTGTTCTCTGAGTGGCTTGCCCTATGATAGTAGTGTTGTCCCAGTCGAATTCATGTTGCTTGTTGTTTGCGTGTGTGGCTACTAAGGATAGCTGTTCGTGTCGTTTCGTGGCTAGTTGATGTTCATGTATGCGGATTGTTAGCTGCCTTCCTGTCTTCAACCGGAAGCGGCAGGGACAGACCTCTATAAACACCGGAGGAAACATCAAAGAAGCGCGCTTCGCAGGAGGCTCCCAAGCACTGATGATGTTGCCTAGCCAGGGGACGAAACGTTTGCAACAAAAACTTCCACCTCGGCGAACAGAACCACAACAACAAGCACCTGAGCTACAAATCTTCGCACAAACTTCTGTTTTTATTTCTGATTCGCAGTTCTTTCAATTTTTATTGTCGATTAGTCTCTGGATGCAATGAAGAATAGATAAGGGAACATTGCAGCCTTTAAGCTGGATGTGGCTTAGCATGGGTTTCAGTCGGTGAGCAGTTGATTTCAAGATGTTTGGATTTGTCAGTCAGTTGAAAAACTTTTGTCCTGATTTTTGTTTTCAACTGTAGCTTCACTTGTTTTCTGGCTTTTAGCAAAGAGAGAGAAATGCTTCCTTCATTGTTACCTGAAGTGCAAGAATGAACAGGAGCTTTATCAGCTCTAACCCTTACACCACGCACCATTGTTCATGAATACACAGAGAGCAGGATTGAAACATGTTTTTAACTCCTATTCTTGAAAGCAGAGAAGATAAACATGTCTCTTGCTCACTCAGCTCTTTTCTCCTGTCATGCTGCTGAAGAAAGGTCACACCCAAAATGTTGACTTCTCCACCTCCTGGCTTACTGTGTTCTTCCAGCCTCCTGCTCGTCTATCTTTTCCCCTATCCTGCCCAGTATGAGATATCTTGCAGGAGAGTATGCAGTGCATTTATGACTTTAAAGTTTTTCTCTTTGAAGTTCCCTTGTTACCCTTCATGTGTTGCATTCCATAGTTCCACTGGAGACTGAGGATAAACCTGACAAGCGTTGAAGACAGTTCATTAATTGCATTACTCAGAATGTACATTCTCAGTTACTTTGGCTGTATGTTTCTTTTTAAAGACAAAAGTTGGAATTAAAAGTTCAAACATGTCCATGCATAATCCAGAGTTCTAAGCATTATAATGTCAAGCCTTGACACACCTACTAATTAATTCAATTCTTTATGGCTCTTTGAGATTTTGAAAGAAGGAAAGATTGTGAGCTGTTTTAAACTGCACAGCACCCAGTGAAGTTCTGTAGACAGTGTAGCCACTGCTCTAATGTAGGAAATACAGATCAATTAAGCTCTGACAAACATAATCACCCAAAAATCTTGTCATGAATTAATTTGGTTGAAGAATCTGAACAATGGTTATTACTCTTTTTCTTTGTAGCTGTTGCCATGGAGCTGTATCACAGTGAGATCTAGCACGTTCAGGAGGTGAGAGAGGAAGAATGGCTGAAAAGATAAAGACATTGCTGGCTTTTGGTTGAGGGTGAGGGATTTGTGCATGACAATCATTGTGCTGTCTTGCTAATAGATTGTCACCAGGACTCATGGAACCATAACAGTGAATGAGGCTGACACTCTGTAATTCCATAGCCTCAAATCAATCTACTTTAGCTCTGCTGTGCTCCGAAGAATTGACATTTCAGATAATCACCTCCAGAGCTCCGAGGTACAATAAAGTGGTACCGTTTAGAACATATACCATTAATTCATTGCTCTGTGGCTGACACTTCCGAGCAGTTTTTAATATGTTATAGTGTGCTGACAATTGAAAGCAAGCAACATGTTCTCCTTATTTTAGTTTGAGTAAACATTATGCTGCTTTGAATGGATGCTGGCAGTTTGCAACTCCCTCAGACATTGGGAATGGGCACTTCGAAACCAGGTCCATTCCTTTCCCTTCATTAATTTCAATTAATGTAGAGTTCTACAGTTCTGCTCCATTCCTGCTAAGTTCTCCTCCAAACCAAATTTCCCAGTGCATTGATTTGAAGATATCTATTTTCCTTTACAAATATCTCCAAGACCTCATTGTTTCCTAGATTCCTATTTCAGTTCCATTTTTATGCAGAAATATGCCCTTCAGTTCATGGAATGTGCACCCCCATTTAATGAGATTGTGGCTGATCTGATAATCCCTAACTCCACTTTTCTGTTTCATCCACATAGCCTTTAGTCCCCTGAATGATTAGAAATCTGCCTCTATCTGACCACAGCTCATGTGGTCTTTGTGGGCAGATGATTGCTGCCTCATCCTTCTTTCCTTGACGGGTCTATGAGTCAATTAGGTTTCCATTGATAGAGGAACAACCACTAGTGAGTCTTAACAAGACCAGGCTGATATCTTAAACAAGAGGTTGTTTATTGTGTGATTGTAATTAGGTACAAGTGACATCAGCTGGACAATATTACTGAAGCTTGTTGAAAGTCAGACATGACATATCTGTCACCTTCAAACTTCACGAGCAGCTCTCTCAATTTGCCCATTATCTATGGCATCATCTGATCAGGTGGAGCTTATTACAGTCGCCAACATTAACCCTTTCAGAAATATTGCCTTTCAAAACAGTTTGATCTCCTGGCATACCTGCTGGCTGATGATGAGGTGGGTTTGGGCCTGGGATCCCAACAGTCCAGGTTTCCTCGAGATTTCTGCACTGTCTTTGTGATAGCATGGACAGTCTGGTCCAGCCAGGGACTCCTTCCAGGAGCTTCAGTGGCTGTTTTTCTCAGCATCTATCTGGGTCTGCTTGTGATGGCTTCAGTCAGACTCTGACTCCAAGCACCGTTTTCTTCAGATCGTGGTGGGTCCAGCCTGGGATTACAATGGAGGTTTGGATCCTTGAGTGCAGAGCTGTGAAATGGACTAAGTGGAATTTGTCTTAAGTTCTCTTTCTTTAATTTCTTTTTTTCTTTATGATATCATCATTGAAGGATTCTCATTTTGAACGTTTTATTTCTTTATTTTTCCAACTTATCACTATTAATTTATACTTTTGAATGTCTGCAATGATGACATTTTTTTTATTGTTTTCTTTTTCCCTAACAATTTGTACTCAAGAATCTGTACCTTTGTACCGAAGAAGGCACTGTAAGTGGGACTTGTAAACTTTTCACTGTACTCATGTGAGTATATGAAACAATAAAGCTAGTTCAATATGTCTTTCATTTGTAAGGCTTTATATTTGTTCAGGGGAAAGTGAGGACTGCAGACGCTGGAGATTAGAGTCGAGGGTGTGGTGCTGGAAAAGCACAGCAGGTCAGGCAGCATTCGAGGAGCAGGAAAATCGACATTTCGGGCATAAGCTTCATGAAGGGCTCCTGCCCAAAACGTCAATTCTCCTGCTCCTCGGCTGCTGCCTAATCTGCTGTGCTTTTCCAGCACCACACTCTCGACTTTATATTTGTTCAGTTCAGTTTCTTCTGATTTTGCACCAGTTAAAGACATCCTTGGATGGACCCTGTTCATTAGCGTTCTTGCTTTCAACCATCTCATTAATTAACAATCACACAGCACCAGGTTATAGTCCAACAAGCTTATTTGGAAGCACTAGCTTTCGGAGCGCTGCTCCTTCATCAGGTGGTGTGGAGTTTCATTCCACTCTTCTCACCAAAGCCGAATAAAAACAGTAATCACTTTAACTTTCTTTTCTCTGCACTGAAAGTGTTAACTGGACTGACTACATAAATACTAAAGTACAATAAAAACTACATGAGTCCTCACTTTCTCCTACATAAATATGATGGTGACTAAAGCAGGTCAAAGGTTGGTCATTCTGCAATGAGAAAGTCATCTCCAGACTCTACAAAGCCTGTCCAGCATTGACAAGAAACAATCAGGAGGGTGATAGAATGCTCTTCACTGGCCTGGATGGGGGCAGCTCAACACCATCCAGGACAAAGCCGCCCACCTGACTGGCACCATATCCCCCACCTTTAGCAATCACTCCCTCCAACACCAATACACAGTGTGAACTGTCATGATCTATTTGGGAAAGTGAGCTAATACAGTGCTTCTACTCCTGAGGTTGTCACAAAAGTTAACAATTTAATCAATTTACTTGAAGTCCCCAAGTTCCTTGTCTGATAGACTCAAGTTAAAAGAAACTGAACAGTTTTCTATACTTAAAACAACTACTATTTATTACAAATCAATTAATTCTAAGCAGGGAAATCAGATTATGAATAATGAACATATGCTAGCAAAACTGTCAAGGGAAAGAAACTGTAGAAACGTTTCCTGGGCTTCATAAGTTTTTGGAACCTAAACAAAATGTTAAATTTCCTGAGGTTAGTTACATTGGAGTGGAAAACATGTTTCACCCTGTAAATGAGATGGAAAACTGACTATCATGGTTCATGTTTTCCACTGCTATCAAAGCTGAAGACTGGTCAGATTCCAAGTTACAACAAAGTTCAAAATGAAATGCAAACAAAGAGGCAGCAATTGAATCATCTACACCACATCAGGGGACATCTCATGATAGATAGTGCAAGTGTCTGCCAATGAATTCAATTTGATTTGATTTATTGTTGTCACATGTATCGAGATACAGTGAAAAGTATTGTTCTGCATGCTATCCAGGAAAATCATACCTTATATAAGTATGTTAGGGGAATAGAACACAATGTAGAATATAGTGTTACAGGTACAGAGAAGGTGCAGAGAAAAATCAATTCAAATACACGTTAAAAAAGCTGGTAACAGCAGGGAAGAAGCTGTTCCTGAATCTGTTGGTACATGGTTTCACACTTTTGTATCTACCGCCTGATGGAAGATGTTGGAAGAGAATATAACTGGGGTGGAAGAGGTCTTTGAAAATGTTGTCTGCTCTAATCAGACTACTGTATAACTCAGTGAACAATTATCTCGTCCAAATTTCAGTCTGTTACTGGGGTCTAAGCTGATTAGCTAGAGATAATTCAAGCACAATGACTAAACTCTCACCTTCCAAAGAAGAATCCCTTCACTATTAAAAGATATCACAGGATGTGAACAATCTCACTTCACCAATAAATCACTTGGGGGAAGGAATGCTCAAAATAGCTTAGAGGGATACATAACAAGTCTACATACTTCAGAACAGAATCATAATGAAATTCCGTTGATACAAGTTAGCAAGATAGTGCACATAACGCCATGGTAGACTCCAGTAAAAGGAGACAAACAATGGGTAAGTATGCAAGATACTGTGATTAAGCAATTTATCTGTGAGAACAGGGACCATTCCAGCACCTACAAAGAACACACATCCGTCATTGGAGTTCTCTCCAAAGAAATAAAAACTGTTCAATTGTACAGAGAACTACAGACCTCAGATCTTCAGGAAGACAGTACATACCAACGAGCTTCGACCCAACAAATAGTTATTCTTCCAATTCTGAAGGGTGCATCTATGGACAGAATAGTGAGACCTCAAGATTGTCTGAAATTGTAAAGTTAAAGACTTGGGAGGAGATGGGGAATGGAAATGTAAGTTTATTAGCAGAAATATAACATCAAGAAGGTCGATAAGACTTGGGGGAAAATGTTGTTTAAAAGGTTGTGGAGGCCGGGTCATGAATATATTTAAAACTGAGATCGATAGCTTCTGGAGTATCAAGGGGATCAAGAGTGAAGGGGAGAAAGCAGGAGAACGGCGTTGAGAAACTTATCAGCCATGTTTGATTGGTGGAGCAGACTAAATGGGTTGAATGGCCGAATTTCTGCTCTTATGTCTTATGGCCTTTCACCAGTTTCCTTAATTCCACTCCCCCAACTGTATCCTAAGCCTCCAACCCAGCACTGCCCCCTTGACCTGTCCTACCTGTCCATCTTCCTTTCTTCACACCCATCCACTCCACCCTCCCCTCCGACCTATCATGTCCACCCACACCTTCATCTACCTATCGCATTCTCAGCTACGTTTCCCCCCAGGCCACCCTCCTCTCATTTATTCTCAGCCCCCCGGCCCACAAGCCTCATTCCTGATGAAGGGCTTATGCCCAAAATGTCGATTCTCCTGCTCCTCGGATGCTGCCTGACCTGCTGTGCTTTTCCAGCACCACATCCTTGACTTATAATCTTATGGCTAAAATTGTCACAATTTGTACATACTATATCTGTATAATAACACATATTATTTTCTGTAGATTTTCTGTAAACTAATGGCATCAAGGATATGGAATTAATGTCGGACAGTGACATCGATGTAGGTAATTCGCCATAATCTAATTGGATTGTACAGCAGACCCAGGGACTGGAAGGTCTGCTCCTATATCCGTTCTTAGACTTAACTGAGTGCAGTATGCAACACCTACAGTGATGATGTTATGGGAACTTGATTAGAGTAAACTCGGAGTTTATAGGAGACATACATGTGTCGGGTATGGTCCTTACAATCTCCGTGTAAAGCAAGTAAATTAATGTATGCAGGGTGCCTTCCTGTATACCACAAAGACCAAATCCTTAATTTCAGCAGCAACCATCTCAACATCCACAGACAGAGCTGTGTCAGAACATTATTCAAACGAGCAATAACACACTCCAGCACCCCGGAACGACACACAAATGAAAAAGAACACTTCCACAAAACCTTTGCAAAGAATGGATACCCAATCAGCTTCATCCGCCGATGTTTATGGAGCAGACAACGTCATGGAGACTCAGGACAGCCAAATACACTGGTCACCCTCTCTTATCTTAAGAACATCTCAGAAATGACAGCAAGATTCCATGAGATCATGGTAGCGCACAAACCCACTGCTGCACCATGCTAACTTTGTCAAGGACGTAACATTCCATATCCATAACATACAGAACCAACATAATACTGTCGACAAAATCCCATGCGGTGATTGCCACAAACATTTCATCAGACAGACTGGAAGGAGACCAGATACCAGAATACATGATCACCAATTGCCAGTAAAAAGACACGGCCAATTTTCATTCATCTCCACACACTCAGACAAGAAGGGCCATCAATCCGACTGGGATAATGTAACCATCTTGCGACAAGCTAACCAAAGAGGAATTTCTAGAGGCCTGGTTCTCAACCCGGAACTCTATCAACAGACATGTAGAAATGGACTCCATATACAAACCACTGTGAAGCAGGACTGGAAATGCCATCTCCCACCATAACAGACCGGGTCAGATAAATAATAATCAGATTAGTTCACAATGTTCTATCAGAAGGTGCGCTGAGGATGTTACTTGGCAGGGTGATGAAACATCTGCATACAAAACTTGGCGAGCAAACCAACAACTGAATCCACAACACGAGCCTCAAATCTTTTCAAAAACCTTCAAAATGAATTTGTGTTCTGTAAATATTTGCTGTGAAACTAATAAAAACTTGTTGTTTACTCAACAAGACTTCTAGTTGGAACAGAAAGCTGGATGTCCTAATCCATATTAAATTACTTTGGGCTTCAAGGAACTCACAAACGTAATATCCTTGGCAAGGAACACAACATGTGTCTGATGGAATACTGTCTACTTGCCAAGATGAATGTGGCTCCAATTGAACACCATCAATTGCCAATTGTTCAGACCTCCTGACACACAGTGGTACAAGTGAGCACCAACTACAAGATGCATTCCAGCAACTCACAAGAGCTTCCATCAAATACTTCTTCCAAATCTATGACGTCTTCCACCTGAAAAGAGAAAGGCTGGCAAACATCTTGGACCACCTCCACAACTAGCTTCTTCAACTCACACACTATCCTGGCTTGGAACTGTATCACAATGTTTCTTCACTTTGATTTGGTCAAAATCCTGGAATTTCTCTCCAACAGCACAATGCATGTGCAAACATGACAAGGACTTTAACAGTTCAAGAAGGTGACTCGG
The DNA here is from genome assembly GCF_004010195.1 of Chiloscyllium plagiosum. Classification (NCBI taxonomy): domain Eukaryota; kingdom Metazoa; phylum Chordata; class Chondrichthyes; order Orectolobiformes; family Hemiscylliidae; genus Chiloscyllium; species Chiloscyllium plagiosum. The sequence goes on along the minus strand of NC_057736.1, from coordinate 43,948,733 downwards.
CAGCAATCTATCACGAGAAATTAAGGATGAGTGATAATTTCTGGCCTCACTTGTGATGCCCACATCCCAGTAATAGGAAAATCAGATCCAGTTAAGAGAGCTTATTAAGAAATCCATCGCACATTCTTGAAAATTGTGGATAATACTGATCAGGCAATAGTAGAGTTATTCAATTTGGAAGGAACACACCAATATTTCAAGAAGACAGCTCAATAATAACTTCTCAAGGACAATTAGGGACAGACAATAAAATGGTCACCAACAAGTAACGCCCATGTCCTATGGAGGAATAATGAAAAAAATGACTTTGTCAATCTTGTGACAAGTGGATCATACTTAATACAGTGATTCTATTCAGGACAAAAATTGAAAGAGTAATAGTTTGCTCAACAATAATTATGTCAATCATTGAAAGTCTGTACCTTGCATATGAAAATAATGCTGAAATTTCTTTTTCACATTACTATAGCTTGTATCTATTGTAGTCAGATAGAAATTAAATCTTTCATTAGTCCAAGCTCCATTCCAATGGCATCATATGACTAAAGATTCTGTTTTATTTATAATTCCTGTGATGATTCATTGAAGATTCAAACACTACGTCAGGCTGTTCCTGAGGTAATATGTTCAGTTGTCAAATTAGACTCTGGACACTAACCTCTGGTCACTTGAAACAGGGGTAGACTGTTGCAACCAATCCTCTATCCTGGATATTTTCTAATCAACCAATTCAGTGATGTTATTATACACCTCTGCAGCAGGTGGGACTCAAACTGAGACCTTCTGGCTCAGAGATGGAGACATTATCACTTTGTCACAAGAGCCTCACATACTTCATTCTGTGTTGAGTCTAAGGGTATGTACAACTATCTGCAGCAAAGAGTAAACCATTTGAGAATCTTAACAAGAGAACGTTGACTGACATAATAAGTTGCAGTTAATTGCATGATATCAGTAAGGATAATTAATATTAACGGGCTAGGCATAATTTCAACTATCAGGAGTCAGAGATGAAAGAGCTGTCTCCATCAGGATTTCATGCTTGATGAATTCTGTACCCAAAGACTATGTTGCATCAACAGACTGGGTGGAGTTATGCAAATTTAACATTTCCTCTTTCAGAACCATTAATTTATACCACAAGTCCCAGTCATCAAAAACAGATATTTTCTGTGGAATGTGCAGAAGGACCTCTGAGTTGATCCCAGGGATCATCTGTACTGTTCAATAAGGCACTTGATCTTCAATATTCTGAACCACTGGGGCAGACAGATGGAGTTTCAGTTTATTACCTCATCCAAAGGTTGTCACTTCCATGAGTTCAGTGCTCCTGAGAAAGCAGTGTCAGACTATATTGTGAATTCAAACTCTACCCAGGACCTCAGCCCATAAGCCTCTGACCTCATTCCATCCTGAAAGCATGATTGCATCATTTATCCATAAAGTTAGCTCTATAAAAATGATGCACAATTATACTATTACAGCCAGGCTCTCCTTATGTTGCAGACAGTCACCCGAATTGTTGCCCTAGGCCTCAGTGTGTCACTCCATTCAGCCCTGAATTTATCTCCCTGGAAATGCTGGTTGTGATAGTGCTACAGTGAAATGTTGAGTGAAGATATATTCCCTCTTGGGGAGAGAGAGCTGGAACATGGTCCCACTTAGGTTCAGTTGTGCCATACTTCCAATGCTGTATATTCCATGTAATTCATAACATCCATTTTGATTCCGAATATGAGAGATTAGCATGTCAGACAACTCAATTATCCTTTCATATCAGATTCTATTTTAGTTCTGTAATTAGTTGAATCTGGACTTATGAATATGCAAAGAGACTATTTCTGCTTCAAATCACACATTGTTTATATTTAAATTTGTTTTATCATCCAAAGGGAGTAATAACGTGACTGATAAATTGAGAAGTAGTAAAGGAAAATCCTGGGAGGTTGTTTATAACTGTCATTTGTGTATCTTCTCTAACTTCACTTTACTGAATGACAGTGTGGGCTTTCAGTGCACTGACTCAGTGATCACACTTGTGGCTCATGGTAGTACATGCCTCTAAAACAGAAGGTTACAGGTTCAAATCCCATCCTTACAAACATGTATATAGAACATAGAACATAGAACATAGAACATTTACAGCGCAGCACATTCCCTTTGGCCCTCGATGTTGCGCCGCCCTGTCATACTAATCTGAAGCCCATCCCACCTACACTATTCCATGTACATCCATATACCTGTCCAATGATGACTTAAATGCACTTAAATTTGGCGAATCTACTACCAATGCAGGCAAAGCATTCCATACCCTTACTACTCTCTGAGTAAAGAAACTACCTCTGACATCTGTCTTATACCTATCTCCCCTCACTTTAAAGTTGTGTCCCCTCGTGTTTGCCATCCCCATACTTGTAAAAAGGCTCTCCCTGTCCACCCTATCTAACCCTCTGATTATCTTGTATGTCTCTATTAAGTCACCTCTCAACCTTCTTCTCTCTAACGAGAACAGCCTCAAGGCCCTCAGCCTTTCCTCGTAAGACATTCCTTCCATACCAGGCAACATCCTAGCAAATCTCCTCTGAACCCTTTCTAAAGCTTCCACATCCTTCTTATAATGCGGTGACCAGAACTGCACACAATACTCCAAGTGTGGCTGTACCAGAGCTTCGTACAGCTGCAGCATAACCTCCTGGTTCCGGAACTCAATTCCTCTATGGATATAATATTGTCACAGTGATAAAATTGGATTTATGGAGTACAAAATGAAATCAATAGGTTAAGTGACCTTTCCTTTTCTGTCAATCCACATGGAACTCTGGAAGCTAGCTGATGAATCAGTGAACTGCATTTATTTTTCCTTTGTATTAATGGCTGCCATTACGCAAATGCTGGAAGTGACTAATTCAGAATGAACTTGCCAAATAATGGCACAGAGTGAACCTGCCAATTTCTCAGCTATGAAGTGGAATTAAAAGAATTGGTGTTGAGGACATAGACATTGGAGAAGCTCAAGCACCATTGTATGCCAATCACCAGAGCATGAAGACAGCAACAAACAGATAATGTCACATGGCAGAAACTAGGTTCTGATAAGGTACGTTTTATAAGGCACAGTTTTTGGAGCGGAAAATTCAACCAACAGATCCTGACCAGAAAGGGAATAAGTCTGTCAGGGGACAAAAAATCTGGGCTGGCCTTTATCTCTTTCTCTTAAGGAACTAAGCCAGATTTTCAATGTAGGCCTCAGGAGGACTGAAGCCAGAGAAACCTGCTACCTTAAGCAACAAGCCACTAGCAATCCATCTTAATAAATCCCAATTCTTTATTTCTTCAGGAATTAGAGGACTGCAATTTTTCAAGCTTCTCTTTTGTGAGAAACTATTGTTATAGTGACTTGTTGGACTTGCAAGGCGTAAGTATTTGTTGCTTATTTTGTAATCATTTTTTCTTGGATAACTATTTTTGTGTGCTTACGTGAGTGTGCATATGTGTGTATGTATATGTCTGTGTCTGTGTTTGTTTGTGTGTGTGTGCATGCACGTTTGTGTGTTTGAGTGTGCGTGTCTGTATGTGTGTCTGTGAGTCTGTGTGTTTGTGTGCGTGTGCATATATGTGTCTCTGTGAGTCTGCGTGTGTGTGTTTGTGAGTCTGTGTGTGTGCACATGTATATGTGTGTCTGTGTTATGTGCGTATGTGTGAGTGTACATGTGTGTCTGTGAGTCTGTGCATGTGTGCATGTATATGTGTGTGTGTCTGTGTCTGTGAGTCTGTACGTGTGTGCATGTCTGTGTCTGTGAGTCTGTATGTGTGTGCTTGTATATACGTGTTTCTGTCTGTGTGTGTATGCGAGTGCTACTGTGAATGCGGATTAAATGCTGAGCCATAAACATATATTCATTTTTAATATTTACAAGAAAAGTTGTATTTTCTCCATTCTGAACACTAGCTCGGTCAAATTAAAACAAATTCATTAATGTTGCTCCTTCAGCTAACCACAGTATAGAGAAAACAGATTATTTGATTATTTACCTCATCACTGTTTCTTGTGTTTTGATTGTTGTGCACAAATTGGGTGCTATGTTTTTACATTACAGTAATGCATTTCTAAATGTCTTCATTGGCTGGAAAGTTCTTTGGAAGTTGTGAAATGAGTACGTTATTTTTTCATCTGGTCTTTAATAATTCTGCAAGCGCATTTGATTGTTGGTTTGAACTCAGTAAAAATATGTGATTTTTTTAAAAATCATTTCCAACCCAGTCCAACACCAGCACCTCCACATCATCAGTAAAAATACAGGGAGAGGACTGCAGCTAATGTATCTTTTTCTGAACTTGCCTGAAGGAAGTCCAATCCATAATGCTGTGATTTCCAGCATAAGTAGGATAAGGAGACAGGTCTCGAATCTGCCTGAGCCAGATGAGGATCAACTCCGTGATGTGGTGCCAACCTGATCTACTCTGGATATCGTGTCCAGGGATCAGCACCTCCATCTGCCCAAGGACATGGATTTGCAGTGGCAGTATATACTTTTATAGGCAAGTAAGTGAAAGGCAGAGAAGGCAGAGGTTACAATTTCTCTTACCATCATGTGGCTGCCTGCTATTGGTCGGGATTGGCGGGATTTACAAGTTGTTATCAATAATTTTACGAATGCACCTTCCATGGCCATTCAGACCTGGAATGGATCTCAAACTGAGAGTGTCTGGTTCAAAGGCAAGCTGCACTCCAAGATCTCATTATCCTAAGCTTTGGGACTGAAGCAATTCAAGACTGGGCATCCATGAGTCACTGTGGGTCATCAACATCAGCAGAATTGTACTCCAGCACAATCTGTAACCTCATGGCCCAGAATATCCCCCCTTCAACCATTACCATCAAGCCAGAGGATCAATCCCGGTTCAATGGAGAGTGCAGGAGGGCTTCCCAGGAAGAGCACCAAGTATACCTCAAAATGAGGTGTCACCCTGGTGAAGCTACCAAACAAAATGACTTGCATGAGCTGAAAATGTGTTGCTGGAAAAGCGCCACAGGTCAGGCAGCATCCAAGGAGCAAGGGCTCATGCCCGAAACGTCGATTCTCCTGTTCCTTGGATGCTGCCTGACCTGCTGCGCTTTTCCAGCAACACATTTTCAGCTCTGATCTCCAGCATCTGCAGTCCTCACTTTCTCCTAAAATGACTTGCACGCCAAACAGCATAAGCAATAAGTGATAGACAGAGCTAAGTGATCCACAACCAACAGATTAGATCTAAGCTCTGCAGTCCTGCCACATCCAGTTGTGAACAGTAAAGGTGAGAACTCACTTTAAGTGGAGGAGGCTCCATCAACGTACCCTTCCTCACTGATGGGAGAACCCAACACATCACATTTTCAAATATCTTCAGCCAGAAGAGAGGAGTGGACGATCTACCTTGGTCTCCTCCCATGATCACCAGCATCACAAGTGCCAATTTTAAGTCAATTCAATTCACTCCACATGACATCAAGAAATGGCTGGAGGCAGTGGATACTGCAAAGGCTGTGGGGCCCTGACAAACATTACAGCAACAGTACTGAAGACTTGTGTTCCGGAACTTGCCACATCCTAGCCAAGCTTTTCTAGTACAGTTACAACCATTGCATCTACCTGGCAATATGGGAAATTAGCCATGTGTGTCCTATACATAAATCCAATATGCCCCATGAGTCTACTATCAATCATTCATAAATTGATGGAGATTGTAATCAACAGCTATCGAGCAGCACTTGCTTAGCAACAACCTGCTCATGGGTGGTCAGGTTGTGATCAGTCAGGTTCACTCAGCCTTAGTTCAAACATGGGCAAAAGAGCTGAATCCCTTGACATCAAATCTGCATTTGACTGTGTTTGATATCATGCCCCCTAAGAAATGCTGAACTTGATTCCACTAGAAAAAGGGAAAAGTTCCCTCCAGGTTAGATTCAAATCTGGCATATAGGAAGATGGTTGTGTTTGTTGGAGGTCATTCCAGGACATCTCTGCAGGAGTTCCTCAGGGTAGTGACCTTGTCCGAGCCATAACATTCAGCACCATTCATTGTTCCTCAGATACTGAAGCAGTCCATGTTCAAATACAGCAGGCTCTGGACAATATCAAGGCTGCTTGGTTCCCCTCTAAGCAACTTTCTTGGCTCAGAAAGATATTGCTGTTTCAGTAGTGTTTCTGGGTCAAAATCCTTGACATTTGTAGATGTTGGAGAGTCAGAGTCAAAAACTGGGGCACTGGAAAGAGTACAGCAGGTCAGGCAACATCCAAGGAGCAGGAGAGTTGACGTTTCAGGTCAAAGCTCTTCATCAGGAATGGCGTATGCCTGAAATATCACTTCTCCTGCTCTTCAAGTACTGCCTGGCCTGCTGTGCTTTATCAGTGTCACACTTTTCGAAACAAAATCCTTGAAGTGCATTGTGAGTGTACCCAAGCAGAATGGACTGAAATGATTCAGCCATTTTCTCAAGTGCCCATTCCACACTCGGAATAAAAATAAACAATGGAGAGGTTGAATAGTCAATGTCTTTTTTCCCAGGATAAAGGAGTCCAAATTTAGAGGGCACAGGTTCAAGGTGAGAAGGGAAAGATTTAAAAAGAACCTAAGGGGAAACTTTTGCACGCAGAGGGTGGTGCGTGTACGGAATGAGTTGCCTGCTCAGCCCTGGTTATGTTGAATAGCAGAGCCGGCTCGAGGGGCTGAATGGCCTACTCCTCCCTATTTTTCATGTTTCCCTGATTTTTCCTGATTTTCTGCCTTTCTTATTTCCTCCTTTAACTTCTCCATATCATCTGTTGTGGTTGGACAGGACATTGGTTAGGCCACTTTTGGAATATTGTGTGCAATTCTGGTCTCCCTCCTTTCAGAAGGATGTGGTGAAACTTGAAAGGGTTCAGAAAAGGTTTACAAGAATGTTGCCAGGGTTGGAGGGTTTGAGCTACAGGGAGTGGCCGAACAGATTGGGGCTGTTTTCCCTGGAGCGTCGGGGGCTGAGGGGTGACCTCATAGAGGTTTACAAGATCATGAGGGGCATGGATAGGGTAAATAGGCAAAGTCTTTTCCCTGAGATGGGGGAGTCCAGAACTAGAGAGCATAGGTTTAGGGTGAGAGGGAAAAGGTATAAAAGGAACCTAAGGGGCAACCTTTTCACACAGTGGGCGGCGCGTGTATGGGATGTGCTGCCAGAGGAAGTGGTGGAGGCTGGTACAATTACAGCATTTTAAAGGCATCTGGCTGGGTATATGAATAGGAAGGGTTTAGAGGGATATGATTAAATTAGATTAGATTACGTTACAGTGTGGAAACAGGCCCTTCGGCCCAACAAGTCCACACCGACCCGCCGAAGCGTAACCCACCCATACCCCTACATTTACCCCTTTTACCTAACACTACGGGCAATTTAGCATGGCCAATTCACCTGACTTGCACATCTTTGGACTGTGGGAGGAAACCGGAGCCCCCGGAGGAAACCCACGCAGACACGGGGAGAACGTGCAAACTCCACACAGTCAGTCGCCTGAGGCGGGAATTGAACCCGGGTCTCTGGCGCTGCGAGGCCAAGTGCTGGCAAATGGGACTAGATTACTTTATGGTATCTGGTCAGCATGGATGAATTGGACTGAAGAGTCCGTTTCCATGCTGCACAGCTCTATGGCTCTCTGACTCGAAGAATACATTTGACATTCTAAATAGAGTCAGTAATACCCAAAGAGCAGACACATAACCTAGGCGATGTAATATAAGTCATTGTGTTTGCATTCATGAGCAGTATGCATTATGGATGGCAAATCCAATACTCGGTGAAAAATGGTTATGTCAGTGAGCCACAGGGACTGGTTAAGTTTGTTCTTCTCTCCTCTGGGGACTTTCCAACATGTTGCTTTGAAGATAAAGGCTAACTCTCCATTCACAGCAATAGTAAGAACCACCTCTATCAATAGAGGGGTTTGTGCTTTTCTGCTAAATCCAGGCAAGCTTTCTATATCAGTCTTGACTCTCCAGCTATTCCTCAAATGAAATGAGTCATGAGAGATTCAGGCTGAACACTGAAGGTCTAAGTTAGCCCTTGCCTGATGAATGGAACTAAGAGTTTAGATGGATTTTTTGCCCTGACAGACAAAGACTACATTTGATTGCTTACTCTTTGCTTTCTCCATTGAGTAGAGACAGAAATCTAGAAAGTGCACTTCATGATCAAATCATTCACTTTGTCAGCTCATGATTACGAAAGAACTTCAACTACTTGTGAAAAATTGGCTACGGCGTCAAACTTGAGGATGATTTTTAAAGTTATATTTTTTCAGCAGGTAATATTTTCACAAGGGACTGCATTAAATATTGAAACGATACATCTGAGTCTTTGGCTGAAGGCAGTTTTTATTCAATGAGAGCTGTTCTCTGTTACAATTGATTAACTTTATCTGTCTCTTTGCCTCTTAGCACTGACAGAGGGTCTATAGCTTGTCATAAATTCTGACTCACTGTCAATCTCTGTCACAGCATCAGAATTAGAGGGAATATCATCAGCAATATGGAGATATAAGGAGCAGATTCAGGGAGTAAGAGAGAAGACAAGACAGAAGCAAGAAGCAAGCAGCAGAGAAAAAGGAGAGGAATTAGTGTGGAGATGAGCAAAGTCATAAGAGGGAACAGAGACAGGAAAATCAGTGGAGGCCAGGTTTCCATACTGTAATAATCTTTTGTTCTTTTCACATACCCATCACCACTCGCTTTAAGGTCCATATTATGAATTCAAATCCATACCGACTTCCGAAGAGCATCTCACTCAGACCCACCACCCTATCTCTCTAATTCTGCATTTCCCATGGCTAATCCTACATATCCCTGGACGTTATAGGCAAGTTAGCATGGCCAATCCACCTGACCTGTACATCTTTGGATTGTGGGAGGAAACCGGAGAACCCGGAGGAAACCCATGCAAACACGTAGAGAATGTGCAAACTCCAAACAGGCATTCGCCTGAGGCTGGAATCGAACCCGTGTCCGCTGGTGCTAAATGCGGAGCCTTTTATTGTTTTGTCACTTCATTTCTTCCTGTCCATAGCACCCACCCAGACTCTTTCACAGAACTTCCCCTTCCATAGCCACACCCCATGATGTGGAGGAGCCAGTGTTGGACTGGGTTGGGCAAAGTTAAAAATCACACATTACCAGGCTATAGTCCAACCTGATGAAGGAGCAGTGCTCTGAAAGCTAGTGCTTCCAAATAAACCTTTTGAACTATAACCTGGTGTTGTGTAATTTTTAACTTTAGCCACACCCCAATGTTTGAAACTTTTGTAACTTTTCTAATGTTTCTGACTTTCCTCCGTTCTGATTAAGTGTCTGAAGCTTGAACTCTCTGTTTCTCTTCCCTCAGATGCTGAGCGGTGCCAGCATTTCCTGTTTTTATTTCGGATTTTCATTACTTTACGCTGCCGTTCTCCATTGTACAGATATGAGCAAACTGAAAATCTTTCTGATAACATTGGGAACAGTAGAGTCTCCTGGTCACCATTACCCATCCAGCTACGGCTTCTGGCAACAAGTCCATGACCTGTTTGAGGTAAACTAGCTGGGAGATCAAATTGAACACATGCTTTGTCTACTACACAGATTTAAATGCTGAGTTCAGGCTTCCTACTTGAATGTATCTGCTCCATTACCTCACCTGTAAACACGGGGTTTAAGGAATTAGGGGTTTAACATCCGCAAACAGCTCTCATCTGTTGCCCATCATTAAAATCTCTGAAGCCAGACCAACCCTATGGAAGTCTAGCCCCTTGGCTTGGTTCTTCAGTTTTCTCAGGCCTCTGTGAACTCCTGATGCAAATCATTGGGCTGCAAACTTTCTCCTCTCAGGTTCAATGTCCCAGCCTCTCCTGGAAATGGAGGTAGTGGCTGCTGTTGGTAACATGTGTCAATCCCAGAGGTTATGACTCGCCTGTGCATAAGCCCCATCCAGATATCAACCTGATTGACCCGCTTGTCTTCCAATCAAATGAAAAGCAGCCGGGAGGAGGGCAAAGGATGAAGAACCAGGCAAGTTCATAGTCTCCCCCATTGGGGATCTTGAGATAAGATGGAGGAGAGCTATAGCCACTCCCATTTGGATGGATGTTGGCATCTGTCATTGGAAGCTGAAGGAATTGAATTCCAGGTAGGGTTAAGGTTGCAGCCAGAGGTATTAACAGGGATGGACATGTTATCAAAAGATTCATGATGATATAACTGGCCCTATGATTCTGACATCAGTAAGAAAGAGGATACCAGTCTAAAATGAACATGTGAAGAGAGCGAGGCCTTAGATACTACACTAAAGAGCTGTATTTGAGCACCTTTATTTAAGGAGTTGAGAAGTTTACTTAAGGATAAGGAGCAATCAGGCTCATAGACAATGAATGTGCTGGGACTCTCAGCCCAAGGTACTCTACACTGGTACCTCAATCTGTAGGCAGCCATATTGGCTTAAAGTACAAGACAAAGTCTTTATGTGGGTACTTGGGAAGTTGTAGAGTTGGGGCATGGTTAGAGATTGTCGGTGGTGGGTTGGGAGATGTTGAATGGTCAGGGGAATGGGGGAGGTTGTAAGGTTGAGAATTTGAGGAAGGTTGTAGTGTTAGTGGAGTGGGGAGGTTGTAGTATTGGGAATGTGAGAAGATTGTAGTGTTGGTGGAGTGGGGGAGATTGTGCGATTGGAAATTTGGGGAAGGTTGTAGTATTGGTGGATTAGGGAGGTTGTAGGATTGGGAATTTGGGAAGATTGTAGCGTTGGTGGAGTTGGAGTAGATTGTAGAATTGGGCTGGTTGGGGCCATTTTGGTGCCAGGATGGATGATGGTGCAGAACATGTTGGATCCAGGTCCTGGGGCTGAAGGAGTCTTAGGGAGGTGTAACTAGAGTGTGATCTGATAAGTTGGGGCTCAGTTTAATTTTTTATCCAGGAGTTTACAAGTTGTTAATTGCCTAACTCTTCCTCAGTAACAATTTATTTAATTGCAAAGGAACTCTCTGAATTCTCCAATTTAAACGGACACTTTCAAAGGGTTCTGGGCCAAGCGAAATGACCCAGCGAAATCTTCAATTTCCAAGTAATTCCTTTGGACTGTGTTGGTTCAGGAATTCGGAAGGATCCTGATGCGCAAATCCCACCTGTACTGCAGAAACAACATCCAGCCATCAGAAAAACTGGGTCGTTAACTCCCTACATTGTCCAAAGCTGACTGTGATTGGTGTCACATTAAAATACCCCTTCTGTATCTGACTGCTTTCCCCAGTAACTGTGGACCTCTGTATATTTCCAGTGGGAGAGGACGTTAAAGGCTTCCTCCTGACCTGTCCCAATCTTTGTTAAAGATGAATCAGTCTGGCTGTTATTTCACCTGCTTTTACTCTCCCTGATTCAAAATGTTAACTCTGTTTCTCTCTCCATGACTGCTGCCTGACATGCTGAGTTTCTCCAGCGTTTTCTGTTCTGACTTTAAAAAAAGCTAGACCCTGGATGTTCTAAATTAAAGTTTGAGGTTTTAAATAAACCTCAATGTGGTTTTCAAGTAAACTACTCAATCTGCACGATTAAGCAATAGCATAGGAAATAATAATATCACGGTGATGTCTCATCACATTATATTCCACATAATTACAGTCAGTTTGACAAAACAGAGAGGCTGGTTTGACTTATTTCTTCAGCTCACCCCTTTTGATACATTGCCCTATTCTCTGACTCTGGCTCCCTCAGTAATTCTCTGACAACCAGGCTTTAATCTGCAACCTGCACCCTTCAAAATTGAGATTGCAAACACAGGTTACGGCTCACTCTGAAACTTTGCCATTCTTTCGGAAGGAAGCAAACATGTTTCTTGAGTGAACGTAACAGTGCGTTTGCTGCAATGCCTCACAAGCCTTTATTGAGATAACAATGAAATAATCTTTTACAATTGTCTTAGTTCAGCGATAAGCATTGACCAGAACCCTGGGAGAATTCACCAGCTCTTCATTTAGTTCTATAATTGTATTTTTCTGCCCATGAATATGCAGTCTAATCCATCAATAGGATTAAGGAGCTCAGCACAGTAAGCTGTACAATATTTTAAAAATAAGAATTCTATTAAAATTTAAATTTTGCTTTGTGAGCTCTTCCTGCAAGTATTGACTCACTCCGAGGAACGTGGCACAGAATTGGTTCGGCCAAAGGGCCTGTTCCTGTGTAGTATTGTATTGTATCATTCTTTCTCACAATTTACTTCCTCCCAGAGACTCCAACTAACCTGATGACCCCGTCAGTCGTTCGGCATTGTTGCCTGTAAAATACTTGTTTGACCACTTTAATAAAACATGGTTACCCAGGTGCTCCTACGTATGAGACAAACAATGGACTGCAGTTCAAACTTAGTTTTATTAAAACATCTGCAAGTTTAAGAAAACAACTCCTACACAAACTAAGTTAATTTTACCCAAACTAGGCTGACTGCCTGAAAAACCCAGAAACTACCCGCACGGTGAACTTGATTGGGCTGCAGTCGCATTCACTGAGCTCTGTCGACAGGGCACTCAGGATCTTCCCAGTAGGAAGGTGGATCTCACACACGGAGACTTCAACAAATGAGTCTTCACTGAGGGAATGGCCACCAGGTGTCCTCTCTTGTCCCCCATTTCCGAGCCCTTCTGGAATGTTCCCCTAACTTATTATCCGATGTTAACCCTTGACTAATGCACCTAACCTAAATGTCCCTGAACACTATGGGGAATTTAGCATGGCCAGTTCACGTAACCCGCACATCTTTGGACTGCAGGAGGAAGCCCACGCAGATCCGGGGAGAATGTGCAAACTCCACACAGACAGTCACCCAAGGCTGGAATTGAACCCTGGTGCCTGGCGCTGTGAGGTAGCAGTGCTAGCCACTGAGCCACCATGCTACCAATTGCGTGCCAGGGGAGGGATCACAATGCTCAATGGGGTTAGGCCAGGTCATCCTAGGTGTACCCATCCCTTTTCCTAGGTATGATCGAAACTGGGGAGTACACAAACATGACGTCTCCCCTTGTTGATCTGGCTGAGTACCTCTTAATGGGCATGTCGACTCTCCCCTTGCTCAATATGCAAACCAGGTCTCAGCTGGTCCTTGTTTACTTTTGACCTGTGGTAATCTTGGCCTCTTTGCATTCCACCAGGCCTTACTTGCAGAAAGTGTGTAGCCAATTTTATGTTGGCCCTTGGTACTTAGGCCGTTGGCAACCTGGCCACATTATTGAGAGTAACCCAGTCAGGGGAAAGGAGATGGCTGTGCTGTTAATGTGCAATCACTATTATCATCCCATAGCTTCCTCCCTTAATGATTCAGCCTAATTATTTTACTGTCACATTTGGAGAACGTGACAAGGACCCTGACATTGTCAGATGATCACAGACCACAGGCCACTAGAGGCACAGGCCGTATCTGGAGATTAAGTGCACTAGTTTAGCTGTAACTAAACCCACCTGAGGACTTCAAAGGAATTCATGTCTCTCTTTCGTGTTCACTTGACAAAGAAGCAGCACTCTGAAAGCTTGTGATTTCAAACAAATGTGTTGGACTATAAGCTGAAGTTATGTGACGTCTGACATTTAGATAACACAAGAGTATTCCTACATGGTGAGCACTGGGATTTTTCTTCCTTTGAACAAAAGAGAACAAAGAGTCCATCCTGAAATGCTTGAAGGCTAAAGGAAGTAGCAATGAACAAAATCGGACAACAATTCAGAGGTTCCCACTGTGCAAAAAACAAGAACCAAATAAGAAATGTCTTTGCAAACTCAGAGCATCTGTAACTTGGTCAGTTTTTGCAGGCAGCTAGCTGATTAGAATTCAACCTTTCTAAGGGCAATTTCAAACATTACCCTTGGGAATCAGCCCCATGCTGAACTAAGACAAAGGTAAGTTGAAACAACAATAAAAAAGTTACTGTTTTCCAAAAGAATATGAGCCAATGCAACAGACCAGAAAAAAAAAAGTTTCATGTCAAAACATAAGGAACACTTAAAATACCATGCTGAAAGCAGTAGCAAATGTACTGAATGGGAAGGGGAAAGTTCAAAGGAGATGTGAGGGGCACAGAGAATGGTAGGTGTCTGGAACATGCTACCAGCAGTGGTGGTGGAGATAGATGTGATGGGGTGTTTAAGGGACTTTTCGATGAGCACATGAATATGGAAGGAATGGAGGCATATGGACCAAAGGCAGGCAGAAGGGCATCATGTACAGCACAGTATCTGGGGCCAAAGGGCCTGTTCCAGTGTTGCATTGTTCTATACTCTCCATTGTTCTATGTCCTACGTTGTTCTAAGTTCTGCATTCTAAAATTAAATGTAAAGTGAAAACACAAGAATGGCAGCAAAGCATGGATACCAAATCCACACCATGACAGGAGGACTACAGATCTACTACCCAACTTCAAACCTTTTAAACAAAGGATGTGGCTATGCATCATAAGCCAAACAGAACTGGCCAAACAAACTGTGGAGATACTGATGGTCATTGGTAACAAAGGAGTCAATATCTCAGACTGAGCTGGTGAGGGCCAGAAAGATCCTGCGAAGATATGAAAAGTCTGAAAAGATCAGCTGAATGGAAGAGTCAACTTTAGAATACGTCACTTAGAATGATGCCCAACAGGCAAAAACAAACAAATTAACAGATCACTTTGTCAATAGATACCACAGGAATGACAACAAACATGACAGTGAAGGGGCCGAACAGTCAGAGCTGATAATGGATTTGGCGATTGACTCACTACCCAGCGAAGCATCACCAAAAATAACCTCACGGGGCGAAGAAAGTCACATTCGTTCATTGCTGGAGATGACAGAAAGTATGGAGCTATTGGAGACACCCACCAGCACCAGGTGTAGAGAACAAGTATTGACACTGTAGTCAGGACACAAAATAGCAAGTAAACTGTATGACAAGTGTATATTGCACCTTGTGCAAAACTCTCCTTTGTTCCAAGATTTGTGCTTAGTGTGTGATTCCAAAGGATATTGAGCTTTGCCTTTGCAAGAAATCTGACTCTGAGGATACAACTGGAGATTGCAAAGGGGGTTCAACCAAACATAAGACAGCCACATTAAAAAGTGGGGGTTGGTTAGGTCAGTTACTGAACAGCCAGAGGGACATCAACAGCTTGGGCTCAGTTCCTGAGCTGGCTGATATTACTGTGAAAATCCCTCCTTTTCCCTCCCCTCAAGCAGGCTGACCCTCAGGTTAAACATCACCAGTCATCTCTCCCTAATGAGAGGGTAGTCCCTCTGTGACTGGATGGCTTTATTTGGGGAGATGGTATTATTGTTAGTCTATTAGTTCAGAGACCCAGGTAATGTTCTGTGGATCCAGCTTTGAGTCCCTTCGTGGCAGACAATGGAATTTGAATTCAATAAAAATCTGAAATTAAGAGACTAATGATGACCATGAAACCATTGACAATTATCTGGCTCACTGCTCTCTTTTAGGGAAGGAATCTGCCATCGTTACCTGGTCTGGCCTACATGTAACTCCAGACCCACAGCAAAGTGGTTGACTCTTAACTTCCCTCTGGGAGATTAGAAATGAGCAATAAATCAGCTGCATCATGGGAATGAATAAGAAAGGTATAGCAGTATAACAATGACAGCAAAGAGTGCACTAGCAACATGCATAAATGGAAGTTGACACATAAAGTCAATAACAAGACAGACCTGTGTCAAGACCCAGAACAGAACCAGGTGATAAACAGGTTTTCTTCATGATGAAAGTAACACATAGTAGGTACAAGTCCACAAATTTGAAGCCTTTCCCACAGTCAATATAATTTGCCTAAAGAAAAATGACAACAACAAACTCAGAACCACAATTGCCCCATAGATGGTGCAAATATTTTATCAGTCCTAATTCGGAAGGACATCTACTGGGACCTTTGGAACTCAATGATACAACCGACAATTGATAAACGGCATACAATGGATTGCCTATCTCTTGCATTGTTGCATTAACAATGCAACATAGTTAGGGTAATTTGGCATAGAAATCATAACTGTTTTACCAGATAGACAAGGAGTGGACAGTAACAGGACCGTCGTCACATACACCTCTCAACACTGGGACTATCCACAAGATCAGCAAGGGATCCGTGTTGGCAGAGGAGTGTTGAGTCAGTCTCGGATTTACAATTGTACCAGGACAGGTTCAATGCAGTAGGACTTTTCATAGGTGATGCTGTCAACATGGTCACCTTGGAGTTACTAAGTAGGTTGCCAGACCCAAATAAGGATGCAGGTTTTCTATTGGTTCAAAAAGCCAAAAGTGTGGACATGGAGGTAGGGGATGGAGAGCAACATTCCCAAGCCACCTCCTGTTACAATTCTCTGAGATGTCGATGAGCCTCCTGAGAAGGGAGGGAGAATGAAGATGGTGTGTGGCCAGCAAGCACATGCAAAACGACTAACCACAGATAGAGACAAAAGCTGAGGGCCACCTGACCCCTTTATGGGAACTAGATACTTCAGTTATTAACCAAGTGCACAGTGATCCCAGGTCTTTTGAAGTCATGACATCTAATGAAGGAATGACAAGCAGGAACTGAACCTGGCTAAGGAAAGTGTGTAATACACCAGTTGTACACAGTCAACACAAAGGAACAAACCAAGATGAAGACAATGTGCTCAAATGCCAGGGCAGTATTCAATGCATTCATAACTTGCCTACAGGCTAAGGACAGTCATCAGCAAAACCCAAACTTCCAGAAGGTTACACCACAACAAGATCTTGAAGATTTGTCAAACTGTCTTAGACCTCTGTAGTCATATATTTTACAATGCCTGTCTCTGTGTGACTAATGTTACTATTAACTAATGTGTATGTTTATCCCGGGTGTAAACATATGGGAGGGATTTTCGGAAAGAAAAGGCGAGTTGTGACCTTTGGGTGATGTACTTTCTGTTGTGATCCCATAGATCAAACCATTCAGGGGGAAAGATATCTGCTGTGAAATCTTTTTAATTCCCTTTAATCTCAAAATGTAAATGAACCAAAATCCTGGTTCCTCTGCTCTGTAGTGCTTAAGGCAGAGGATGTGCCTGGCGATTACTAGTTAATCTGTAAACAAATACACTAGAGATCTTCAAGTTAAAAAAATAATTCAGATATGTGCTTCATTGAGATAACACAAGAATATTATTACACTGGCGTTCCACGGTTACGCTCTGATGCCTCATCAATATTACAATAAGCAAACCGACAAAATGCTTGTCAGTTGATTAGTCAATCACAAGGGGCATTCTGCGCAAATTCTAGCTCTGTCGTTTACTTTGTAATTTTATATACCTCTTTTTCTTGCTCCTGGGCCTAGCCAGACTGGCCATGAGCAGGTCCAGGCAGCGGGCCGTGGAGGGGGTCGTTAGGGCTGTGCATATGTCAGAGCTCGGGTGTCCCTGAAAAAGGAGCACGCGGTGTCTACCAAAACCCTCGAGGTTTTCAGGGAGAGGTGGGCACTGCGGGGTGTAGAGCGTTTTATTTCCTGCTCCGACTCTATTTTGAATTAATCCCTGCCCTTCCCTTCACTTTTTCGATCACTAAGGCATTGCCCTTTGATGTGAAGGCCACTGCTTGTCACTGGCCACCCGGGTGTTTCCTTTCTTCCTGGTGGTGGAATATGAATAAAGGTTTCTGCACTCATTTTTTCACAAATCTTTTTTCAAAAATACACCTCTTCTCCCTTTGATTTGGTTTATTTATTGCCACATACACCTTGTTAGAAAATACAGTGAAAAGTGTTGTGTACTGTCACCACACTCTGTCACTATGCTAAAACACAAAAAAACCACCAAATTTAGAACATATAAGCAAAAAAATGAATGAATAAAGAAAATGTCCAATTATGCAGTATTTGTTGTTAAGTGCTCCATCATGGGCCATGGGCCTGATGGAGTCCCCTTCGTCATGTCGCCGGAACAAAACTTGTTCAACTCCATCTTTGCTCCACCAACACCTTCATTACTATGCATCCTCGCTGGGCCTTGCCAATGCAGACGTCACCAATGCCAATGGGTACCACACAGGCCCAAACTCAACTCCACCTCCATCACGAGTCTGCTTTGGGCCCACCTCACCGATACAGCCGCTGTTGGAGCCATCAGGTCTCATGCTGACCTCCGCCTCCATGACGCAGTCACTGCTTGGAACCCAAACCCATTTCAGCCGCAGCATTGTATCTGCGCTAGGACTGCACCAACGATGCAGAAGCCAACAGGAACACAAATACACCTCCAACGCTGCTGCCATGAGTTCATGCTGCTGGCCTGCTCATGTCCGTGCTGCTGGGCCTACTTGAGTCCATGCTGCTGGGCCTACTCGAGTCCATGCTGCTGGGCCTACTCGTGTCTGTGCTGCTGGGCCTACTCGTGTTCGTGCTGCTGGGCCTACTCGAGTCCGTGCTGCTGGGCCTACTTGATTCTGTGCTGCTGGGCCTACTTGGATCCGTGTTGCTGGGCTACTTGAGTCCATACTGCTGAGCCTACTCTAGTCCATACTGGTGGGCCTACTCAAGTTCATGCTGCTGGGCCTACTCAAGTCCGTACTGCACGGCCTGTTCAAGTCCGTGCTGCTGACCCTACTCGGGTTGGTGCTGCTTGGCCTACTCAAGTCTGTGCTGCTGGGCCTACTCGAGTCTGTGTAACTAAGCCTATTTGGATCCTTACCGCTGGGCCTACTCAAGTCTGTGCTGCTGGGCCTACTTGAGTCTGTGTAGTTGAGCTTACTCGGGTCTGTGCTGCTGAGACTACTCATGTCTTTGCTGCTGGGCCTACTCAAGTCCATACTGCTGGACCTGTCCAAGTCCATGCTGCTGGGCCCACTCGGGTCAATACTGTTGGGCCTACTTGTGTCCGTGCTGCTGGGTCTACTCAAGTCCACATTGCTGGGCCTACTTGAATCTGTGCTGCTGGGCCTACTCCAGTCCGCGCCACTGGGTGTACTCCAGTCCGTGTTGCTGGGACTACTCGAGTCATTGCTGCTGGGCCCACTTGCTACCACCGATGCTGTTGGCATGACTGAGCTCTTCGCCAAGAGTTAAATAAAGTAAAAGAGAAAATAAAGTATGAGGAGAGCAAAAAAAAAACAAAAAGAAAAGCAGATGTGCCCTGCTCTCAGATGTCCTACTTCGCTGCCATCTTACCAGAATGGATTGTGGGAAATTGTTAGAAGGATGAACAGTCTGAAAGTAAACAATTTAAACCAAAACGTGGAAGCTCCCTCTGTTGCCAACATGTCTGAAAGCAAGGTTTGACTTTGGAGTTTTTGGCTCATAAGGAAGAATTTTTCAACTGAGCCAAAAAACCGCGAGTTTTCAAGTCACTTATTATTTATCATTACTATGGTTGTTTTGTCAGATTGGAGAACATTGGTGTTCAAACCTCAGCATCAGGATAATTACCTTTGTGGTAGTATTAGATTAGATTACTTACAGTGTGGAAACAGGCCCTTCGGCCCAACAAGTCCATACCAATCCATCGAAGCGCAACCCACCCAGACCCATTCCCTTATATTTACCCCTTCACCTAACACTACGGGCAATTTAGCACGGCCAATTCATCTAACCTGCACATTTTTGGATTGTGGGAGGAAACCGACGCAGTCACAGGGAGAATGTGCAAACTCTACACAGTCAGTCACCTGAGGCAGGAACTGAACCCAAGTCTCTGGCGCTGTGAGGCAGCAGTGCTAACCGCTGTGCCGCCCTTTGCTAATTATGGCCATGATTTATTTCTACTCCACACCTCCACTGGTTAATAATAAATTTTAAAATTAAATTTGACCAGAATAGTTATTTGGCCAAATATGTAGGTTTTAGACGCACATAAAAACAGAAATTGCTGGAGAAACTCAGCAAGTCTGCTGACATCTGTGGAGAAAAAGCACAGTCAACATTTCAAGGATCACCAGATTTAAAACACAAACATACAGGGTTATGACCTGAAACCTTGTAAAGCCATGTTGTTATTTGAAAGGCCATTGCTAATCTCATTTTCATCCCTGCTGGTATTTCTGTCAAGGCAGAACTGTTTAGGAAGTGTAAGGGAAACACAGAAACTTCATCAAGTTGTGAACTAAACTCGAGAGCCTTCAGTCATGCAGAAAAAGTGCCTATTCTATTAAGGTAGGATTTTGCTCACACTTTGTTAATTCTGACAGTGTCATAGTTTGAACCAGGGCAGAAGAAGAAGGCATTGCTGTGATTAAATGCAACCCAATCACTAAAATACCACCAAAGAGGCAACAGCATTTTCAGAGAAATGGTGACAGTCTTCATCCTTATTTAACGTGTTTTGATGGAGATGGCTGTAGCTCCAGCTCACCCTCTAACATCCAGTAATAGCACAGTGCTGTTATCTGGGCTTCCATTGGATCCAATATGGGAACTCACCTCTATCCAAAGGCTCAAAAACTTCCACAGTCTTGTGCGCATTCACAATCATTCTGGATATGGAGACACCAACTCCAGCCTGCACTCGAATCTCGGAGTTCCAAATTATGTGTGATCAGGCTGACTTCCAAAATTGGGATTGCAACTGTTATATGTTTTATATGTCACATCCATGCAGAGGTGGCACTAATTTCTCTGCGTCCAGTGGGTTTTATTTACTGCATTTTTAAACATCTACTCCATGCGTCAACTTTGGCTTCCAGCTCTTTCTACTTTTCTCTGAGTAAGCAACCAGACGTAAGTAATCAAGCACAGTGTCCATCAATTGTGACCTGACACAGATTGGATTAGATTAGATTAGATTCCTTACAGTGAGGAAACAGGCCCTTCGGTCCAACCAGTCCACACCGACCCTCCGAATAATCAAGCACAGTAAACTGCACAACAGCAGCAATGGGGAAATGGCACATCTCCTGAGTCCAAGGGGAAAATTCAGCCTACACTGTTCAAAAACAAGGAAGTTACAATGACACTCTAGATTAGTGTCTGCTGGAGTCTGTATGGAGTGGCCACCACACTTCGGGCAAGTTCAAGACTCTGCAGGAAAGATTTATGACATTTATTCAGGGATGAGAAACTTTAGTTTTGTGGACAGAGTGGAAAAACTGGGTTCGTGTTCCTTAAAAAAAAGAGAAAGTCCAGAGGAGATTTGATCAGGGTGTTAAAATCCACGTGGGCTTGAGACAGAATAGGTAGATAGGAATTGATATTCCCACTGTTCGGAAGGTCAAGAACGTGGGAATACAGTTAAAAGTGATTCCCAATGAAGGCAAGAAGAAACACTCTCTTAGACAGTGAATGTGGAATGCATTATCTTGGAATCTGGTGGAGGCAGATTCAATTATGAGTCCCAAACCAGACTGAATAGCATTGGAAGAGAAAGAAAGAGAGGGTCAGAGGGAGGGCATTGCCTAACTGGATTCTGCAGGTAGCTGGTACACACTGAATGGGCTGACTAGGCTCCTTCTGTACTGTAAAAATTCCTCGATTCTCTGATGTTCCCAACTTTTGCCAAGGGTCACGCAACAGTGATCAGAGCCCCAAATCTTGGCTGATTGCCCCCACCCTACTTTTTCTTGGACATTTGAGGGCTGGCATATTTTCTCGTGGCCAGATTAATTTATAAACTATTGTTTATGATTCACATACAGTTCTCCAAAATCCCTCTGTTGTGTCACTTTCTGATGTCTAATTATGTAATAATTACCTCCTCTATTCTTCCTGCCAAAATGCAGTCACACATTTTCTCACATTATAATCCATTTACCAGGTTTTCACCCACCCAGATAGCTGTCAATGTCCCTGTCAAGAGTATGGTGCTGGAAAAGCACAGCTGATCAGACAGCATCCAAGGAGCAGGAGAATTGACGTTTCGGGCATAAGCCCTTCAGCAGGAATGAAGGGCTTATGCCTGAAATGTTGATTCTCCTGCTCCTTGGATGCTGCCTGTCCTGCTGCGCTTTTCCAGCACCATACTCTCGACTCTGACCTCCAGAATCTGCAGTCCTCACTTTCTCCTGCCCACATCCCTCTGCAGACCCTTTGTGTCATCCTCAGCACTTGTTTTTGCAGTTATTTCTGTGTCAACAGCAAACCTGTCGAACCACTCCAGTCCACATGTTATACGAAGATCTATAATACCTTGAGGGAGGGAATTCGAGGATTTTGACCCAGCGCCAGTGAAGGAACAGCAATATATTTCCAAGTCAGGATGGTGAGTGGCTTGGAGGAGCACTTGCGGTTGCTAATTGTCTCATGTATCAGCTGCCTTTGACCTTCAAGATGGAAATTGTTGTGGGTTTGGAAGGTGCTGGCTAAGGACACAATATGGTCAGTATTCCAACTTTGTGTTAATCTTGAACTATTATTTTCCACTGGGCAGGGATTTAAAATGGAATGATAGAACAGGAGAAAGGAATCATTGACAGTGAGAGATAAATATTTGGGAGGGGATGGCCGATTGATATTGTCACAAGACTATTAATCCAGAGACACAGATAATTTTTCTGGGGATAAGGGTTTGATTCCTGTCACAGCAAATGGTGCACGATGAATTCAATAAAAGTCTAATGCTGACCATGAGACCTTTGTTGGTTCTTGGGTTGTTGTGGGTTCAGTAATGTCCTTCAGAGAAGGAAATCTGCCATCCTTACCTGGTCTGGACCAAATGTGACGCCAGACCCACAGCAATGTAGTTGACTCTTGACTGCCCTCTGGGCAATAAATGCTGATCTAGTCAGAAATGCCCACATCCTTTGAATGAATAAAAAAAAATAGACTTGTACTCCTGGAAGCTGTTGCAATAGGCTAGATTTCAATTAATTGAATTCAAACTTCAGAATCACAGACCTCCATTTAAAATTTGAGAGAGCACAGTTTTGGATAAAGTTATGAGGCGGATCAGAAACCTGAGAGGGGGTGGGAATTGGTGGGGCAGGTTCCTGTGTGGCCAAGAGCACTCCACATAGCCTCTGTTCCATCAGTTTTCTCAGAATCTGTCCAAACCTGCTCAGATTCACCACCGGCTAGGCATCAGGAGCCAGGAACGTGGGACCACAGATGGCGACAGTTTTCTTGCCCCTGATTGATAGGGTTCTCCTCAATGTCCAGGTCACTGAGTGCAGTGATTGTAATGGGGTCAGCCTGCTAGACCTCATGAAATATGAGTTTCCTGACTGGGACTGTTAATCTGGTCCAATCAGGGAGCCCTGGCTGACAGAAAAATGGTAAATGTCAGAGATACTTACACTCTGGTAGTTAGTTCTGCATGAGGTAGTACTAGAGCCAAGGACTGTTCATGTGTAAATAAAGGGTGACTTGGTAACAGGATACCAGCCTCTGTGGAGCCATTTCAGAGTTATCCTTCAACTAAGGTCACATAAACATCTCACCATTGCCTTGCAGCATGTGCAAGCTTTCTGTTTCCAAACTGACTGCTGCATTTCATACAGGATGGCAGTGGCTACATTCCAAATGTCTGCATTAGCTTTAAGATGCCTGAAGGTTTAAGATGGTTTCAGGTGCCGTAACATGGGTGAAAGGTATTTTACATCACAGTTAAGTATTTCACCTCACTGCTGCTGGTATTCTGTCAGCACAGGATGAGGACCTCAAAACAGTGTGCCCAGGAGTGTTAGCCCTTTGGTGTGTCCTTTTTTCAAAGACATTCAGTGTTTGATTGTGGGAGATGGTGGCCTAGTGGAGCTACCTCACAGCACCAGGAACTGGGTTTAATTCCACCCTCGGGCAATTGTCTGTAGAATTTGTATGTTCTTCCTGTGTCTGTGTGTGTTTCCTCTGGGTGCTCCAGTTCCCTCCCACAGTCCAAAAGCATGCAGGTTGGGTGGATTGGCCATACCAAATTGCCCATAGTGTCCAGAGATGTGTAGGCAAGGTGGATCAGCCATGGGTAATGCAAGGTTATAGGGTAATGGGGTGGGATGGTCTTTGGAGAGTCAGTGTGGACTGGATGGACTGAATAGCCTGCTTCCACATTGTAGGGATTCTATGATTCTCAATGACGTGAGAATGGGACAGCACAGAACTCACCAGCAAAAACAAAACAAACAGAAGAAAATTGTGGCAATCATTAGGAGCTGAAACCTTTGAACTGAAGTTCGTTGGAAGTTATTGAAAAGTGATGTGTTGGTCCACAAGCTCACCCTGAGCTTCTCCAATAATATACAGCAGGACAAGGTCAAAGGTCAGAGTGGGAATAAGGAGTTAATTAAAGTGATAGGTAACAGGAAACTCTGAGTCATGTTGGCTAATGCAATGGAGATGGTCCTCAAAAAAGATTTGTAATATGCATCTAGACTCCCCAGTGCATGACAAGGCAGAGGCTATGACCCTGTGGAATCTAAAGAAACATGTTAGTTCCCAGCTGTAAATGACAAGCACAACTCAGGGTGACTCGAATAGCTAACAACAGAGAAGCCTTGTAAGGAGCTGTGACAATGACTGTTATACTGAGCTCCCTCTTTACTGATCTATTGCCAGAGGTGACTGCCAGTTGATATGAGGTGATGGGGGCCGTATGACATTCCAATGACCTCAGTTTATTGCTGATGTTACTATGTTTATGGCAGCAAGGCGAAATTGCAAATTAAGATAGAGAGCAGTGGGACACCACATGAATAAAATTGCTATTGATTCACTCAAAGTGCGACAGTCATTGCTAGGAACCCTTTATTAATAGAGCATAAAACAATCTCAAGTGAGAGTAAAGGAGGAAGGCAATTATTTCGTGGGTAAATCACCTCGTCTAAATGAGTCATCACTGTGACTCATATAGTTAAAGAGTTTTGCAGCACAGAAAGTGGT
This sequence comes from Chiloscyllium plagiosum, assembly GCF_004010195.1. Classification (NCBI taxonomy): domain Eukaryota; kingdom Metazoa; phylum Chordata; class Chondrichthyes; order Orectolobiformes; family Hemiscylliidae; genus Chiloscyllium; species Chiloscyllium plagiosum. The sequence goes on along the minus strand of NC_057736.1, from coordinate 43,923,912 downwards.
TTTTGCTCTGTCGTGCCCATGCTGGTCATCAAATATCTATCCACACTAATCCCATTTTTCTAACACTTGGTCCGTAGCCTTGTATACTATGGCATTTTCAAATATTCGACTAAATGCTTCTTAAGTGCCTAATGGATTCCTGCCTCTACCACCATTTCAGGGTCTGAGTTATGGCGTCCCAAAACCCTCTAGGTAACAATTAAATTCACTCCATGAACATTTAATACTTCACTCCCTGATCCATTCCCCCCACAAGTACCTCATGCTTGAAGGACAAATCTCCAACAGCACTCAGAGTTCTTTTCCAGGATTTGCAGGAACATATATACTCTTGCATCACTTCCTTGGAGGATGGATACATTGAAGGGCTTCCAACAATGGCTGGTCTTTGGGCTTGAATGTAGCGGCAGTGAAGACCAATCCATGGAACGTTGACTCATAGGAGAACGCCACATGATTTAAATAAACACAGGCCCTTGAAATGGAAGACAAGGAAAGGAAATTGTCATTGTCCTGTCCATTTGCTATGCTCGCTAATCTTGACATGAGAAGAAGAATAAAGTACAATGTGAAGATGATGCTGGAATTGAGGAAATAAAGACTCTCCCATGCGTACCAGGTAGTTCTGTTTCTGTAACTGGTATCGCATCATGGAATCCCTGCAGTGTGGAAGCAGGCTATTCAGCCCATTGAGTTCCCACTCTAAAGAGCATTCCAGCCAGATCCACTCCCTACCCTATAACCTTGTCTTTTCTGCAGCTTATCCACCTAACCTACCGATCCCTGAATGCTACAAAACAATTTAGCATGGCCAATCCACCTAACCTGCATATCTTTGGACTGTGGGAGGAAACCAGAGCAACCACGCAGACATAGGGAGAATGTGCAAAATCCACATAGGTAATTGCCCAAGGCTGGAATCAGGCAGTAGAGCATCCATGCCCCTGTGCCATCAACACTTGCTGTAGTATGAGACTGCTGAGGTGAAGGTGAGGACATCTCGAGGTCTCTATGAGAAGGATGGACTGCACCGTCATGGATGCATGAACACGCTGCCAAGGCAGCAATAGGAAATTCTTGTGTGTGCTCTGATTTGGTTCAAAGGAATGATGGTGCAGTGGTGCTTTTGCTAGGTTGGGAACCTAGTGGATCCCAGTTGTGCTTTGGGCACAGTGGTTCAAATCCCACCGCACACCGCACCCACCCCCCATCCCCCTCCCCAATCCCCCACCAGCGCAGCTTGGTCGAACTTGGTTCTAAAAATGTCTAGAAATTAAAAAGATGGCTGAATCTGAATGTCTGTGTCTCTGATCGGCTCCCTGGTGGTGGTGTGTGTTCCTGATGTGTGACACCATGGGTCATTGCTCTCATTTGTCAGTCGATCACCTTCAATCACCCGGAAAGGACTCTTTGGAGACTTGTTGCACTCTGCTATGGAGAGGTTAATTCAAAAATCATTGTGGGTTGGCAAACAACTGGGAATAATTCCTCTTCTATATTCCATACTTTGTATTCCAAGTGTTTACCGTCATTAACAGATTCCTCTGCTGTCCTCATCCTGTCTCATAAAATGATGATTGAAAGAATTAATGTCTGGAAGTTACTGGAGAATTAAGTCAGCCACTCTTCTCAGCAGTGTGAAATCCACAGGCCACAAACATGTCTTTTTACTTGATGAATAGTGTAACATTTTGTTATCTGTAACCATGGTGATTGTGTATCTGTTTCAGAGCTACACAATGATTTGTTGTAAATAATCTCGTTTTCTTTGTTAACACAATCCTCCATTTTTGATGTATTGTTTATTCATTTCAGTTTATTTCTCCCAACCTGTTCTTTTCAATTTCTCTCTTTAAGCAATGGTTTTTCTGTTTAACATTTTAACCTGTTTTGTTCCTCTTTTTTTCTTTCTGTGGTTGGAATCTTATGCCAATGCTGTGGGGTCCTCAGCCGCTGGCTGGAGGCTGCCATTTTGAGGGAAGTTTTTTTTGTGCCAGTAAGGCAGTTGACAGGCCAGGAGAACTGGGGGCCCGTTCCTGAGAAAGGCTGATGTGGGGGAGGAGCGCAGCCACTGGGAGCCTTTGGCCAAGCAGAGGCCAGCAGCTCTTCTCAATGACAGTAGGGGCGGTGTGCCATTGAGTGCCAGGATCAAGGCTTGAGGTGAGGGTTGGCAGGCATGGTGCGATTTGAACTCAGGTCCCCAAACCATTTGCTGAGTTTCTGGATTCATAGTCCAGCAATAAAAGCACGAGAGTCATAGAATCCCTACAAATTGGAAGCAGGCCATTTGGCCCATCAAGTCCACACTGATAGTCCAAATACCAAAAATTGTCCCATCATAACCCCCTACCCTGCACTTCCCATTGCTAATCCACCTAACCTGCATATTTTTGGACAGTGGGAAGAAACCAGAGCACCTGGAGGAAACCCTCGCAGGCACAGGGAGAATGTGTAAATTCCACACAGCCAGTCATGCGAGGGTGGAATCAAACTGAAATCTCTGGTGCTGTGAAGCAGCAGTGCTAACCACGAGTAACAGCGTCGCATTAAACACAGCTAGACACATCTTTTATTTCCTTACTTGTCTCAGTACTCCTGACTTTTGTCTTGCATTATTAATATCCTTTACATTAATCTCTTTTGTTTCCCACTGTATTATGGGCTGTTCTTTCATTACTTTTTTCTTTCCCTTTCTCCTTATCTCAATACACTCTTGAAAACTCTTTCCATCTTTAACTTTCCAAGTTTTGATGGGAGTTGCCAATCTGAAATTTGAACCCTGTTTCTCTGAGTATTTTCAACATTTTCTGTTAATATCATTGGAAATTGAGTCTAATCGAAATAAACTTGGATCAGTGAGCACAGGACAATGCGACATAATGCCATGACAAACCTCTGGCAGCTTTCCATCCAGTGATGGCAGAGACAGTCTTGATGAGACCATTAACCAGATGCTAGTTTTCAGCAATAGTTGAATAATGTACCTTATCGTAGCATGCGGTGCAGCAGGGAGCAGGTGGTCACTCATTGTTGGCCATCTGCTGATACCATTCACTTCTTTCAACCGCACAAGAAAAGCTGTTTTTTTTTTCATATGTTGCACACCGATAAATCACGCTGTGGGCAAGACCCTGCATATATTCTACTTACTCATGAGGCTAATGAAATTCGGCATGCCCACATTTTTATAGATGCACCATAGAAAGCAGCCTGTCTGGATACACCACAGTATGGTACAGCAACTGCTCTTTCCAAGACTGAAAGAAATTACAGGGAGTTGTGAACATAGCCCAGTCCATCACACAAACCAGCCTACCATCCATTGACTCCATCTATACTTCAAAGTTTGGGAGAAGATTTGTAGCTCGGGTGCTCGTTGTTGTGGTTCTGTTCGCCGAGCTGGGAATTTGTGTTGCAGACGTTTCGTCCCCTGTCTAGGTGACATCCTCAGTGCTTGGGACCCTCCTGTGAAGCACTTCTGTGATGTTTCCTTCGGCATTTATAGTGATTTGTATCTGCCGCTTCCGGTTGTCAGTTCCAGCTGTCCACTGCAGTGGTCTATACTTCCCACTGCCTAGAGAAAACAACTAATATGATCAAGGACCCTTCCTACTCTGGTCATACTCTCATCCACCCTCTTCCATCAGGCAGAAGGCTTTAAAGATATACAAATAGATTCGAGAACAGCTTCTTCCCAGCTGTTATCAGACTTTTGAACTGACCTCTCAGATGTGAATGTTGATCTCTCTCTCTGCACCTTCTCTGATACTGTAATACTATATTCTGCACTTGGTTCTGCTACCCTGATGCACTTCATATGGAACAATCTGCCTGTAGAGTAAGCAAAACAATACATTTCACTGTATCTCGGCACATGTGACAACAATAAATTAAATCAAACCAAATAACATCGGATCAAACCTAACCTGCTATATGGAACTGACTGTAGAGGAACTCTCAAAGCAATGGGTGTAACGTTGATTGCATCCTGCCCTTTGGTGCAGCCAGCAACCCCTTGGAGCTGTGGAGTCAGGCCTTTGAGCTGGCCTGCTGTGAAACTGCGATCAATTACTTCCCCGGTCACTCCAAAGCTGTATTTAACTGGACCGTGTTTGGCTGTGTGAGCCTGTTAACTACTGATGGCTCCCTGTGCTCGATTGTGCAGGTTATGTGGTTTGGCCATGCAAAATTGCACTTAATATCCAGGGATGTGCAGACTAGTTGGATTAGCAGAGTTACAAGGTTAGGGTGGTAGGGGGGGGGGGATGCTCTTGCGAAGTCAGTGTGGACTTGATGGGCTAAATGGTCTGCTTCCACACTGTAGGGATTCTCTGTTGTTTGAATTTGGATCTCTGCCTGAGAAGGTGATGGAGACAGAGTCACTGAATGTGAGTAAAGCAGGTGTGGACAGATTCTTGTTGGGCAGGGGATCAAAAGTCATCGGGATAGAAAGGATTGTGGATTTTAATTTACAAACAGATCAGCCACGATCTTGTTGAATAACAAAGCAGGTCCAAGTGGTCTATTTTGGCTCCTATTTCATGTTTGTACATCACAGGTGATACAATTAACAGGGGCCCTAGCAAGGGCCTATAACAAACAGTGCAGTTCATCCTCCATTTGAGCTGCTTCGCTTTCCCTTCCATCATTGCCTGCTTCAATGACATTGGTGCATAAGGCAATCAGATTTTTTAAAAATTCATTCACAGGATGTGGGTGTCACTGGCTAGTCCTGTATTTATTGCCAATCCCTCATTGCATTAAGAGTCAACCATATTGCTGTGGGTCTGGAGTCACGTGTAGACCAGACCATGTAAGGATGGCAGTTTCCTTCTCTAAAGGACATTGATGTCCTGTGAATGTTACAATACTCCTGACCCTCTGAAGCTCTCTCTCAGAATTGGGGTGATGGTGACGGTGATTGGGGTGATGGTATCTCCCAGAGCCTTTCAGAGAAGCAGCCTCAAGGATACATAGGCAAAGTGTCAACACGGTTTGCACAGTCTTTTACTTTGACCTTAAAACCTGTCCTCAAACTCTCCGGAGGCTTCAAACGCAAAACCTCATTTGTTTCCAGTTGTCACAGCCGGTCCTGGTACAGGTTGCATTTTATCATTCTTTATTTAACAGCCCCTGCTATTGTCTGGCAATGAAATCAGGAAGTTCAGAGTTGCCTATGATATTGTACATAGTATTAAATGGCTGGGGAGTCCTGTGAAGCAAAAAGCTGTCAAAACCAGCTGCTGGCTGCTTTAAATTGTGATTGCAGAGAAAGCAGTTATCCTGAATTTACGCTGAAAAATACTGAACCCAGTTTAGAATTTCAAATCATTCAAACTAACTTCCTGCTATACAATTTTATAAAATGGAATTCACTTTGCCCAGCATTAAATAGAACGTAGAACAGTACAGCACAGAACAGGCCCTTCAGCCCACGATGTTGTGCCGACCATTGATCCTCATGTAAGGTAAACCTAATGTACGAACCCTCAAATTTCTGTGACCATATGCATGTCCAGCAGTCTCTTAAATATCCCCAATGACCTCGCTTCCACAACTGCTGCTGGCAACGCATTCCATGTTCTCACAACTCTCTGCATAAAGAACCCCCTCTGACATCCCCTCTATACTTTCAGCCAAACAGCTTAAAACTATGACCCCCTCGTGTTAACAATTTCTGCCCTGGGAAAAAGTCTCTGGCTATCAACTCTACCTATGCCTCTCATTATCTTGTACACCTCATTTAGGTCCCTTCTCTTCTTTCTTTTTTCCAATGAAAACAGTCTG